>NC_068294.1:10482326-10687978 GCF_025860055.1 Xyrauchen texanus | reverse complement strand
CCGGAGTCTCTACTGTTTTGTAGTGCAGAGATATGTGATTTGTTACTTTCGGTTGCTAGGGTAACCCCATCTGGTTGCTAGGCAGTTACCATAGTGATAGTAATCAGGTCTCCTTGCCATCCTGAGTGAAATAAACCAACCCAGAAGTCTGTGCGTTTTTCTGATGCAGAGATATGTGATTTGTTACTTGGTTGCTAGGGTAACCCCATATGGTTGCTAGGCAGTTACCATAGTGATAGTAATGAAGTCTCCTTGCCATCCTGAGTGAAATAAGTCAACCGGAAATCTCTACAAATTTCTGGTGGAAAGATATGTGATTTGTTACTTTCGGTTGCTAGGTTAACCCCATCTGGTTTCTAGGCAGTTACCATAGTGATACTAATCAAGTCTCCTGGCCATCCTGATTAAAATAAATCAACCCAGAATTCTCTTCAATTTTCTGGTGCAGAGATATGTGATTTGTTACTTTCGGTTGCTAGGGTAACCCCTCCTTGTTGCTAGGCAGTTACCATAGTGATCATAATCAAGTGTCTTTGCCATCCTGATTGAAATAAACCAACCCAGAAGTATCTACGTTTTCTGATGCAGAGATATGTGATTTGTTACTTGGTTGCTAGGGTAACCCCATATGGTTGCTAGGCAGTTACCATAGTGATACTAATGAAGTCTCCTTGCCATCCTGAGTAAAATAAGTCAACCGGAAGTCTCTACTGTTTTCTAGTGCAGAGATATGTGATTTGTTACTTTCGGTTGCTAGGGTAACCCCATCTGGTTGCTAGGCAGTTACCATAGTGATAGTAATCAAGTGTCCTTGCCATCCTGAGTGAAATAAATCAACCCAGAGGTCTGTGATATTTTCTGGTGCAGAGATATGTGATTTGTTACTTGGTTGCTAGGGTAACCCCATCTGGTTGCTAGGCAGTTACCATAGTGATAGTAATAAAGTGTCCTTGCCATCCTGAATGAAATAAATCAACCCAGAGGTCTGTACTATTTTGTGGTGCAGAGATATGTGATTTGTTACTTTCGGTTGCTAGGGTAACCCCATCTGGTTGCTAGGCAGTTACCATAGTGATACTAATCAAGTGTCCTTGCCAGCCTGATTGAAATAAGTCAACCGGAAGTCTCTATGTTTTTGTGATGCAGAGATATGTGATTTGTTACTCGGTTGCTAGGGTAAGCCCATCTGGTTGCTAGGCAGTTACCATAGTGATACTAATGAAGTGTCCTTTCCATCCTGATTGAAATAAGTCAACCCGGAAGTCTCTACGTTTTTCTGATGCAGAGATATGTGATTTGTTACTTTCGGTTGCTAGGGTAACCCCATCTGGTTGCTAGGCAGTTACCATAGTGATACTAATCAAGTCTCCTTGCCATCCTGATTGAAATAAATCAACCCAGAAGTCTCTCTGATTTTCTGGTGCAGAGATATAGTTACTGCTAAGCGGTTGCTAGGGTACTCTGTTTAGTTGCTAGGGAGTGGCTTGGCAGCTGCCAATCATGAATCTCCAAAGGCTGCTTGTCAGTATGAATGATATAAACCAACTCCCATGCCTCTGTGACATTCAGAATGGAAGATATCCCTCTATGGATTTTGGTTGTTAAGGTGCTTTCGACAATGGTTGCTAGGGAGGGGCTAGGAAGTGTTGATTTGATGCATGATTGGCTGTTTGCTGTCGAGTCAAGCGAGACCACCCTTGTGTTTCTATGACACTTCTATCCGGAGATATCCCTTTGATATGTTTCAATAGAAGTCTATGGGACTTGTTGCTAAGGTGCTCTTAATGGTTGCTAGGGCGTGGCTTGATAGCTTCACAATGATCCTGAGAGACTGATTGGTCGTCTGAGTAAAATGAGCCCACCCCTCGTCTCTATGACACTGTGATCCAGAGCTATGTTCAATACAAATCCCTATGCCTTTTCATTTCATGGGCGTCCTACACCATTATAAGTCAATTGGGGCATTTTTGGGCAGCTCCTGCCCCCAGGAGTGCAACTTTTACCCCATATTGAGGTATGCTCTTACAGAGCCTGCCAGCCTCTTCAAATGTGGCAAATCACTGCGTTTCTCTGAAATCCTAAGCTTGGAGCTGTGGCCGTCAAAGTTTGTCTCAATGTTAAGTCTATGTGATTTTTAGGCGCTTTTTTGCCCCTGGGGCAAATACCGTACCCGATAAACATAAAAGTCATAGCACCGCGTGTCCTCAATAGGCGTTCGATTTGACACCTCATTAGGTGGGTCTCGCTAAGCGGTCTTGGGGACGAGTTAGGTGCGAAGTTTTGTTAAGAGATATAAAAATAAAAATAAAAATAATAAGTATGTGAGATTACAATAGTGATGCTGCAAGCACCACTAATAGATGGTACATTTCCTGAAGAAAATGTGAGTGGTGCTTGCCGTGGCAAAACTAGATCAAACAGCATGTTGTAACTGGAAAAGAACAAAAATTATGGTCATAAATAAATCAACCCAGAAGTCTGTACGATTTTCTGGTGCAGAAATATGTGATTTGTTACTTTCGGTTGCTAGGGTAAGCCCGTGTGGTTGCTATGCAGTTACCAAGGTAATACAATACATGGCTCCTTTCCATCCTGAGTGAAATAAGTCAACCGGAAGTCTGTAGTGTGTTCTGGTGCAGAGATATGTGATATGTTGCTTTCGGTTGCTAGGGTAACTCCATCTGGTTGCTAGGCAGTTACCATAGTGATACTAATCAAGTCTCCTGGCCATCCTGATTAAAATAAATCAACCGGAAGTCTCTATGTTTTTGTGATGCAGAGATATGTGATTTTTTACTCGGTTGCTAGGGTAACCCCATCTGGTTGCTAGGCAGATACCATAGTGATACTAATCAAGTGTCCTTGCCATCCTTATTGAAATAAGTCAACCCGGAAGTCTCTACGTTTTTCTGATGCAGAGATATGTGATTTGTTACTCGGTTGCTAGGGTAAGCCCATCTGGTTGCTAGGCAGTTACCATAGTGATACTAATGAAGTCTCCTTGCCATCCTGATTGAAATAAGTCAACCGGAAGTCTCTATGTTTTTGTGATGCAGAGATATGTGATTTTTTACTTCGGTTGCTAGGGTAACCCCATCTGGTTGCTAGGCAGATACCATAGTGATACTAATCAAGTGTCCTTGCCATCCTTATTGAAATAAGTCAACCCGGAAGTCTCTACGTTTTTCTGATGCAGAGATATGTGATTTGTTACTCGGTTGCTAGGGTAAGCCCATCTGGTTGCTAGGCAGTTACCATAGTGATACTAATGAAGTCTCCTTGCCATCCTGATTGAAGTAAGTCAACCCGGAAGTCTCTATGTTTTTGTGATGCAGAGATATGTGATTTGTTACTTCGGTTGCTAGGGTAAGCCCATCTGGTTGCTAGGCAGTTACCATAGTGATACTAATGAAGTGTCCTTGCCATCCTGATTGAAATAAGTCAACCCGGAAGTCTCTACGTTTTTCTGATGCAGAGATATGTGATTTGTTACTCGGTTGCTAGGGTAACCCCATCTGGTTGCTAGGCAGTTAACATAGTGATACTTATCAAGTCTCCTTGCCATCCTGATTGAAATAAATCAACCCAGAAGTCTCTCTGATTTTCTGGTGCAGAGATATAGTTACTGCTAAGCGGTTGCTAGGGTACTCTGTGTAGTTGCTAGGGAGTGGCTTGGCAGCTGCCAATCATGAATCTCCAAAGGCTGCTTGTCAGTATGAATGATATAAACCAACTCCCATGCCTCTGTGACATTCAGAATGGAAGATATCCCTCTATGGATTTTGGTTGTTAAGGTGCTCGACAATGGTTGCTAGGGAGGGGCTAGGAAGTGTTGAAGTGATGCATGATTGGCTGTTTGCTGTCCGAGTCAAGCGAGACCACCCTTGTGTTTCTATGACACTTCTATCCGGAGATATCCCTTTGATCTTTTTCAATAGAAGTCTATGGGACTTGTTGCTAAGGTGCTCTTAATGGTTGCTAGGGCGTGGCTTGATAGCTTCACAATGATCCAGAGAGACTGATTGGTTGTCTGAGTAAAATGAGCCCACCCCTCGTCTCTATGACACTGTGATCCAGAGCTATGTTCAATACAAATCCCTATGCCTTTTCATTTCATGGGCCGTCCTACACCATTATAAGTCAATTGGGGCATTTTGGGCAGCTCCTGCCCCCAGGGTGCAACTTTTACCCCATATTGAGGTATGCTCTTACAGAGCCTGCCAGCCTCTTCAAATGTGGCAAATCACTGCGTTTCTCTGAAATCCTAAGCTTGGAGCTGTGGCCGTCAAAGTTTGTCTCAATGTTAAGTCTATGGGATTTTTAGGCGCTTTTTTGCCCCTGGGGCAAATACCGTACCCGATAAACATAAAAGTCATAGCACACGTGTCCTCAATAGGCGTTCGATTTGATACCTCATTAGGTGGGTCTCACTAAGCGGTCTTGGGGACGAGTTAGGTGCGAAGTTTTGTTAAGAGATATAATAAAAATAAAAATAAAAAGTATAACTAGATAGGTACATTTCCTGAAGAAAATGTGAGTGGTGCTTGCAGTGGCAAAACTAGATCAAACAGCATGTTGTAACTTGAAAAGAACAAAAATTATGGTCATAAATAAATCAACCCAGAAGTCTGTACGATTTTCTGGTGCAGAAATATGTGATTTGTTACTCGGTTGCTAGGGTAAGCCCATGTGGTTGCTATGCAGTTACCTAGGTAATACAATACATGGCTCCTTTCCATCCTGAGTGAAATAAGTCAACCCAGAAGTCTGTAGTGTTTTCTGGTGCAGAGATATGTGATTTGTTACTCGGTTGCTAGGGTAACCCCATCTGGTTGCTAGGCAGTTACCATAGGGATACTAATGAAGTCTCCTTGCCATCCTGATTGAAATAAATCAACCCAGAAATCTGTATGTTTTTCTGATGCAGAGATATGTGATTTGTTATTCGGTTGCTAGGGTAACCCCTTGTGGTTGCTAGGCAGTTACCATAGTGATACTAATCAAGTGTCCTTGCCATACTGATTGAAATATACCAACCCAGAAGTCTCTATGTTTTTGTGATGCAGAGATATGTGATTTGTTACTTGGTTGCTAGGGTAACCCCATCTGGTTGCTAGGCAGTTACCATAGTGATACTAATGAAGTCTCCTTGCCATCCTGATTGAAATAAGTCAACCCGGAAGTCTCTACTGTTTTCTGATGCAGAGATATGTGATTTGTTACTTTCGGTTGCTAGGGTAACCCCATCTGGTTGCTAGGCAGTTACCATAGTGATACTAATCAAGTGTCCTTGCCATCCTGATTGAAATAAATCAACCCAGAAGTCTCTCTGATTTTCTGGTGCAGAGATATAGTTACTGCTAAGCGGTTGCTAGGGTACTCTGTTTAGTTGCTAGGGAGTGGCTTGGCAGCTGCCAATCATGAATCTCCAAAGGCTGCTTGTCAGTATGAATGATATAAACCAACTCCCATGCCTCTGTGACATTCAGAATGGAAGATATCCCTCTATGGATTTTGGTTGTTAAGGTGCTCGACAATGGTTGCTAGGGAGGGGCTAGGAAGTGTTGATTTGATGCATGATTGGCTGTTTGCTGTCCCGAGTCAAGCGAGACCACCCTTGTGTTTCTATGACACTTCTATCCGGAGATATCCCTTTGATCTGTTTCAATAGAAGTCTATGGGACTTGTTGCTAAGGTGCTCTTAATGGTTGCTAGGGCGTGGCTTGATAGCTTCACAATGATCCTGAGAGACTGATTGGTCGTCTGAGTAAAATGAGCCCACCCCTCGTCTCTATGACACTGTGATCCAGAGCTATGTTCAATACAAATCCCTATGCCTTTTTCATTTCATGGGCAGTCCTACACCATTATAAGTCAATTGGGGCATTTTTGGGCAGCTCCTGCCCCCAGGAGTGCAACTTTTACCCCATATTGAGGTATGCTCTTACAGAGCCTGCCAGCCTCTTCAAATGTGGCAAATCACTGCGTTTCTCTGAAATCCTAAGCTTGGAGCTGTGGCACGTCAAAGTTTGTCTCAATGTTAAGTCTATGGGATTTTTAGGCGCTTTTTTGCCCCTGGGGCAAATACCGTACCCGATAAACATAAAAGTCATAGCACACGTGTCCTCAATAGGCGTTCGATTTGACACCTCATTAGGTGGGTCTCGCCAAGCGGTCTTGGGACGAGTTAGGTGCGAAGTTTTGTTAAGAGATATAAAAATAAAAATAAAAATAAAAGTATAATAAGTATGTGAGATTACAATAGTGATGCTTTGCAAGCACCACTAACTAGATAGGTACATTTCCTGAAGAAAATGTGAGTGGTGCTTGCCGTGGCAAAACTAGATCAAATAGCCTGCTTGAAAAGAACAGAAATTGTGGTCATAAATAAATCAACCCAGAAGTCTGTATAATGTTCTGGTGCAGAAATATGTGATTTGTTAGTAGGTTGCTAGGGTAACCCCATGTGGTTGCTAGGCAGTTACCATAGTGATACTAATCAAGTGTCCTTGCCATCCTGATTGAAATAAGTCAAACCGGAAGTCTGTATGTTTTTGTGATGCAGAGATATGTGATTTGTTACTTTCGGTTGCTAGGGTAAGCCCATCTGGTTGCTAGGCAGTTACCATAGTGATACTAATGAAGTCTCCTTTCCATCCTGATTGAAATAAGTCAACCCGGAAGTCTCTACGTTTTTCTGATGCAGAGATATGTGATTTGTTACTCGGTTGCTAGGGTAACCCCATCTGGTTGCTAGGCAGTTACCATAGTGATACTAATCAAGTGTCCTTGCCATCCTGATTGAAATAAATCAACCCAGAAGTCTCTCTGATTTTCTGGTGCAGAGATATAGTTACTGCTAAGCGGTTGCTAGGGTACTCTGTTTAGTTGCTAGGGAGTGGCTTGGCAGCTGCCAATCATGAATCTCCAAAGGCTGCTTGTCAGTATGAATGATATAAACCAACTCCCATGCCTCTGTGACATTCAGAATGGAAGATATCCCTCTATGGATTTTGGTTGTTAAGGTGCTCGACAATGGTTGCTAGGGAGGGGCTAGGAAGTGTTGATTTGATGCATGATTGGCTGTTTGCTGTCCGAGTCAAGCGAGACCACCCTTGTGTTTCTATGACACTTCTATCTGGAGATATCCCTTTGATCTGTTTCAATAGAAGTCTATGGGACTTGTTGCTAAGGTGCTCTTAATGGTTGCTAGGGCGTGGCTTGATAGCTTCACAATGATCCTGAGAGACTGATTGGTCGTCTGAGTAAAATGAGCCCACCCCTCGTCTCTATGACACTGTGATCCAGAGCTATGTTCAATACAAATCCCTATGCCTTTTTCATTTCATGGGCAGTCCTACACCATTATAAGTCAATTGGGGCATTTTTGGGCAGCTCCTGCCCCCAGGGTGCAGCTTTTACCCCATATTGAGGTATGCTCTTACAGAGCCTGCCAGCCTCTTCAAATGTGGCAAATCACGCGTTTCTCTGAAATCCTAAGCTTGGAGCTGTGGCCGTCAAAGTTTGTCTCAATGTTAAGTCTATGGGATTTTTCGGCTGCTTTTTTGCCCCTGGGGCAAATACCGTACCCGATAAACATAAAAGTCATAGCACACGTGTCCTCAATAGGCCGTTCGATTTGACACCTCATTAGTGGGTCTACGCCAAGCGGTGCGGGACGAGTTAGGTGCGAAGTTTTGTTAAGAGATATAAAAATAAAAATAAAAATAAAAATAATAAGTATGTGAGATTACAATAGTGATGCTTTGCAAGCACCACTAAAATAAAAAGTATAATAAGTATGTGAGATTACAATAGTGATGCTTTGCAAGCACCACTAAATAAATAAGTATAATAAGTATGTGAGATTACAATAGTGATGCTTTGCAAGCACCACTAATAAGTATGTGAGATTACAATAGTGATGCTTTGCAAGCACCACTAATAAGTATGTGAGATTACAATAGTGATGCTTTGCAAGCACCACTAACTAGAATGTACATTTCCTGAAGAAAATGTGAGTGGTGCTTGCTGTGGCAAAACTAGTGAAACAGCATGTTATAACTTGAAAAGAGCAAAAATTATGGTCGTAAATAAATCAACCCAGAAGTCTGTATGATTTTCTGGTGCAGAAATATGTGATTTGTTACTCGGTTGCTAGGGTAAGCCCATCTGGTTGCTAGGCAGTTACCATAGTGATACTAATACATGGCTCCTTTCCATCCTGATTGAAATAAGTCAACCCGGAAGTCTGTAGTGTTTTCTGATGCAGAGATATGTGATTTGTTACTCGGTTGCTAGGGTAAGCCCATCTGGTTGCTAGGCAGTTACCATAGTGATACTAATGAAGTCTCCTTGCCATCCTGATTGAAATAAATCAACCCAGAAGTCTCTCTGATTTTCTGGTGCAGAGATATAGTTACTGCTAAGCGGTTGCTAGGGTACTCTGTTTAGTTGCTAGGGAGTGGCTTGGCAGCTGCCAATCATGAATCTCCAAAGGCTGCTTGTCAGTATGAATGATATAAACCAACTCCCATGCCTCTGTGACATTCAGAATGGAAGATATCCCTCTATGGATTTTGGTTGTTAAGGTGCTCGACAATGGTTGCTAGGGAGGGGCTAGGAAGTGTTGAGGTGATGCATGATTGGCTGTTTGCTGTCCGAGTCAAAGCGAGACCACCCTTGTGTTTCTATGACACTTCTATCCGGAGATATCCCTTTGATCTCTTTCAATAGAAGTCTATGGGACTTGTTGCTAAGGTGCTCTTAATGGTTGCTAGGGCGTGGCTTGATAGCTTCACAATGATCCTGAGAGACTGATTGGTTGTCTGAGTAAAATGAGCCCACCCCTTCGTCTCTATGACACTGTGATCCAGAGCTATGTTCAATACAAATCCCTATGCCTTTTCATTTCATGGGCAGTCCTACACCATTATAAGTCAATTGGGGCATTTTTGGGCAGCTCCTGCCCCCAGGGGTGCAACTTTTACCCCATATTGAGGTATGCTCTTACAGAGCCTGCCAGCCTCTTCAAATGTGGCAAATCACTGCGTTTCTCTGAAATCCTCAGCTTGGAGCTGTGGCCGTCAAAGTTTGTCTCAATGTTAAGTCTATGGGATTTTTAGGCGCTTTTTTGCCCCTGGGGCAAATACCGTACCCTGATAAACATAAAAGTCATAGCACACGTGTCCTCAATAGGCCGTTCGATTTGACACCTCATTACGTGGGTCTACGCCAAGCGGTCGTGGGACGAGTTAGGTGCGAAGTTTTGTTAGGAGATATAATAATAAGAAGAAAAATAAGTATGTGAGATTACAATAGTGATGCTTTGCAAGCACCACTAATAAGTATGTGAGATTACAATAGTGATGCTTTGCAAGCACCACTAATAATAATAAGAAAAAGAAAAATAAGTATGTGAGATTACAATAGTGATGCTTTGCAAGCACCACTAATAAAAATAAAAATAATAAGTATGTGAGATTACAATAGTGATGCTTTGCAAGCACCACTAATAAAAATAAAAATAATAAGTATGTGAGATTACAATAGTGATGCTTTGCAAGCACCACTAATAATAATAAGTATGGAGAATAACAATAGTGATGCCTTGCCTTTGGCAAGCACCACTAATAATAAGTATGTGAGATTACAATAGTGATGCTTTGCAAGCACCACTAAAAATAAAAATAATAACTAGAATGTACATTTCCTGAAGAAAATGTGAGTGGTGCTTGCCATGGCAAAACTCGTCAAATAGCATTTTATAACTGCTGAGATATGTTTTTTTTACTCGGTTGCTAGGGTACCCCCATCTGGTTGCTAGGCAGTTACCATAGTGATATTTATGAAGTCTCCTTGCAATCCTGAGTAAAATCAGTCAACCAGGAAGTCTCTACGATGTTCTGATCCAGAGATATGTGATTTGTTATTTGGTTGCTAGCGTAACCCCTCCTTGTTGCTAGGCAGTTACCATAGTGATTATAATCAAGTGTCTTTGCCATCCTGATTGAAATAAACCAACCCAGAAGTCTGTACGATTTTCTGGTGCAGAAATATGTGATTTGTTACTCGGTTGCTAGGGTAACCCCATCTGGTTGCTAGGCAGTTAACATAGTGATAGTAATCAAGTCTCCTTGCCATCCTGAGTGAAATAAGTCAACCCAGAAATCTCTACTGTTTTCTGGTGCAAAGATATGTGATTTGTTACTCGGTTACTAGGGTAACCCCATCTGGTTGCTAGGCAGTTACCATAGTGATACTAATGAAGTCTCCTTGCCATCCTGATTGAAATAAGTCAACCCGGAAGTCTGTACTATTTTCTGGTGCAGAGATATGTGATTTGTTACTCGGTTGCTAGGGTAACCCCATCTAGTTGCTAGGCAGTTACCATATTGATAGTAATCAAGTGTCCTTGCCATCCTGAGTGAAATAAGTCAACCCAGAAGTCTGTACTATTTTCTGGTGCAGAGATATGTGATTTGTTACTCGGTTGCTAGGGTAACCCCATCTGGTTGCTAGGCAGTTACCATAGTGATACTAATGAAGTCTCCTTGCCATCCTGATTGAAATAAGTCAACCCGGAAGTCTCTACGTTTTTCTGATGCAGAGATATGTGATTTGTTACTCTGTTGCTAGGGTAACACCATCTGGTTGCTAGGCAGTTACCATAGTGATACTAATCAAATGTCCTTGCCATCCTGATTGAAATAAGTCAACCCGGAAGTCTCTCTGATTTTCTGGTGCAGAGATGTAGTTATTGCTAAACGGTTGCTAGGGTACTCTGTTTAGTTGCTAGGGAGTGGCTTGGCAGCTGCCAATCTTGAAACTCCAAAGGCTGCTTGTCAGTATGAATGATATAAACCAACTCCCATGCCTCTGTGACTTTCAGAATGGAAGATATCCCTCTATGGATTTTGGTTGCTAAGGTGCTCGACAATGGTTGCTAGGGAGGGGCTAGGAAATGTTGAGGTGATTCAGGATTGGCTGTTTGCTGTCCCGAGTCAAACGAGACCACCCTTGTGTTTCTATGACACTTCTATCGGGAGATATCCCTGTTTCAATAGTAGTCTATGGGACTTGTTGCTAAGGTGCTCTAAATGGTTGCTAGGGCATGGCTTGATAGCTTAACAATGATCCTGAGAGACTGATTGGTCGTCTGAGTAAAATGAGCCCGCCCCCTCGTCTCTATGACACTGTGATCCAGAGCTATGTTCATTACAAAATCTCTATGCCATTTCATTTCATGGGCCGTCCTACACCATTATAAGTCAATTGGGGCATTTTTGGGCAGCTCCTGCCCCCCAGGGGTGCAACTTTTACCCCATATTGAGGTATGCTCTTACAGAGCCTGCCAGCCTCTTCAAATGTGGCAAATCACACGTTTCTGTGAAATCCTCGATCGGAGCTGTGACGCGTCAAAGTTTGTCGCAATGTTAAGTCTATGGGATTTTTCGGCGGCTTTTTTGCCCCTGGGGCAAATACCGTACCCCTGATCGCTTATAAAAGTCATAGCACACGTGTCATCAATAGGCCGTTCGATTCGTGGGTCTACGCCAAACGGTGCGGGACGAGTTAGGTGCCGAAGTTTTGTACGGAGATATAAAAATAAAAATAAAAATAAGTATGTGAGATTACAATAGTGATGCTTTGCAAGCACCACTAATAAGTATAAATAGGATTTCAGTAAGTTGGCTTTCACAAGCCAACTTAATAATGTTACAGTTAATAATTGCATTTAAGTTATAGCATTATTCTAATTTAATCTTGACAATTTAGAATAAAAATATATAAGAATCTAGCTTCAATATGTTTTGAAATGTTACAGTGACAGCAATTTTTTTAATGTGTGTCATCAAACATGAAATCATAGCAAGAGTTATTCACATTTAGAAGGGAACGAGAGGCATTCCTGTTCAATCGTAAAACTGTCGCTTATTGTTCATGACAGTCATGGCATAAACAATGTCCATTAGGGCTTTGAGTACAAAAGTGTGCACATTTAGAGAAAAATGTATGAATTAATGAAAGAGGAGTTCTCAAGTTTACTTCAAATTTCTTTAAAGATAATTATTAGTAATGTTCATTTTACACCATAGATGGGAGGCAAATGTTTTTTTTTTTTTTAAACTGGCATGACAGCACTCTTTCCTGATACAGCTAACAATGTGAAATTAAAAGATGGAATGAAAATGGCATATGGCATGATGATATGTGGTCCCTGCCAACAATTCCAGCGCTCACTTGAAATGTTTTAGAGAGTTAGATCTATTTATACTAAGCCCAAATATTTGGTGCCAATATTCATTCCGAACAAGCTTTTAAATTGAATTGAACAATGAATTTAATTATAGCGCTATTCATACCGGCTCCGACAAATCATCCATCGACAATCCAAAGTTTTTTATTTTTTTAAAAGAGTATAATTAATTTGTAATTGGACTGCGAACAATACTGACTGACCAATTAGATATGAGCTTTTTGTCATGTGCTTCAGAGGGTTGGTGGCACTGATCAACTGACAAATACCGGCATTGGATGTGCAGATACTAATGAGCATAAAACACATGAGTTACAATGCAATGCAGTATTTCTTATGTATAACATTGTGCCTGTTAGATTTTCCTGGCATTAAAAATAGCAGTGAAGTTCGGCAATTCGTTTGGACTAAGCTTAAAATAAAATATCACATAAACGAGTGAAGCCAAACCTCACTGCTATTTTGACTGCAATATAACAATAAAGCATTAATTTAATGGTGCTCTTTTTCTCACCATGCACAAGAAACCCTGAATTCATTACAAATATGAAATCCTTAAATAAAGAAAAGACCTTGAGACTATATTTTCTCTTATATAATTTATTTTTTTTATGTTCTGATGCATCATATTTTATCCTATACCTTTTTTCAATTAATGGACATTATTTCATGTGTATTTATATCACTGTACCTTGTGTTTTATTATCCAATCATTAAAAAAAGTTTTTTTATATATATTTTTTTTTCTCCCCCTTTCTCCCCAATTTGGAATGCCCAATTCCCAATGTGATCTAAGTCCTCATGGTGGCGTAGTGACTCGCCTCAATGCAGGAATCTCAGTTGCCTCCGCGTCTGAGACTGTCAATCCGCGCATCTTATCACGTGGCTTGTTGAGCGTGTTACGCGGAGATGTAGCGTGTATCAAGGCTTCATGCTATTCTCCGCAGCATCCACACACAACTCATCTCATGCCCCACTGAGAGTGAGAACCACATTATAGCATGTAATAAATTATATTCATAAATATTCTGATGATACTGCTATATTAAGTTTATTGAACAAACATAATAGTACTTGTTTGTTGGTGTGATTCCAATTATTTAAATCTAAATACAAATAAAACGAAGGAGATTATATTTGATCCTAGAGGCATTGGTGACTATAGCCCTGTATTCATACACAGCCAGGAAATTTGTCAAGTGCAGTCCTTTAAATATCTCGGAGTCTACATAGATAATTCACTTACTTGGGACAAACATGGTGATCTGGTATATAGTCAACTTTATCAAAGACTGTAATTTTTGTGTTGACTATGATACTATGGGGTGAACAACAAAATCCTTCTGCTTTTTTACAAAGCTATATTAGAGAGTGTTATAAGTTATGGCTTAACCGCATGGTACGGAAAACTTACTGTGAAATCAAAATCCAGACTGACGCACCTGACGCATATAGCAATGAAACTGACAGGACAGAAGGACTATTACAGCATCCAGTCTCTGTATGAACAGTTTACTTTAAGGAAAGCTAGAAGAATTTTAAATGACCCATCTCACATTCATTTTGTTCATTATGAATTGTTACCTTCGGGCAGGCGTTTTACAACCTTATGGTGTAAATTGAATAGATTTAGAAATTAATTTGTGCCTTTTTTCTATTAAATTGCTAAATTATGCCAAATTATGTAGATTGTATGCTTCTATCATGTTTTGAATATTTATGTTATTAGATGTTTTTACTGAAAGATATACTTTTTATGATTGATGGAAATGCATGCTATGTTGAATTGTTGTGTATTTGATGTATTGTTTGTATTGTAATTTTATTATCTTTTTCGGGTGACGTTATGAAAATGCAAAAATGTTGCTTATTGAGTCCACCACAAGTTTCCCCTACTAGGGACAATAAAGTACATTCCATAGCAACCATGAGGAGGTTATCCCATGTGACTCTACCCTCCCTAGCAATCAGACCAATTTGGTTGTTTAGGAGACCTGGCTGGAGTCACTCAATCAGTACACCCTGGATTCGAACTCATGACACCAGGGGTGGTAGTAAGTTTGTTTTTACTTGAATATACTATTAAAATACAAGTGGAAAAATTTTTACAAAAGTTGTCTCAGCCCTGACAGTAGTTTCAAGTTTGATTCATTTAGCCTTCACATGTTGACATGGACAGTCAGTGTTCGAACTGTGTCAGAGCTCTTAGGGGGACCCTTACTCTAATCCAGTAATAAAATTAATGTGGGGAAAGATGATGTATTGCAGTGAGATAGAATAGAGTTCAGGTCTGCAGAAAAAGTGCTTCTGTTTGCCTTGAAAGCACAGGTCTGTCAACCCCGTTTGAACTGAATAATTATGTCACACGTTCCACTCCCCAAGAATCCCTATGGGAATCCCAACCAAAAAGTCACAGAATGAATTGTAAAATGAGAGTGAGATGTTAGGCTGAAATTACTATAATTTTAAGAATTGAAATAGAGGCCACGAAATTATAGCCAAATCGGAGCTCCCATGAGCGAATATCGCAATGTATGAACTATCAAAGACGCGATTTGAGAGAAGCACTGATTTGGATAAAAGCGTCTGCCAAATGCATAAATGTAAATGTTTACATTTATGCATTTGGCAGACGCTTTTATCCAAAGCGACTTACAGTGCACTTATTACAGGGACGTGTACTAACTCCAGGTTGCTCCCCTGGAGCAACCTGGAGTTAGTTGCCTTGCTCAAGGCCACAATGTTGGTGACCGTGGGGATTGAACCAGCGATGTTCTGATTAACAGTTATGTGCTTTAGCCCACTAGCGTGACCGTAACATCTAGGATGTTAAATATCTGGACCTGTCTGCGATTTGAAATCGCACAATGTGAAATATGTTTTGACTGAATACAACTGCAGCGTTGACCTACAGCCAATGAGAGAGCAAGAAACGGGGCACAGGAAGTTTCAGTGGGAGGAGTCCTGATGTACCTGTAACAGAACATCCACTAGCATGGCTGCGGTATCACGAAAGTCTCATTGGACTGAAGAAATGGAGGAAAAATTAATGGAACATTGGCAGGAGCACCAGTGCCTATTTGATGTTTCCTCTGAACTGTACCACAACTGGGTGGAGAAAGAGAAGAGAGGGAGAGAAATTGCAAATTCTTTTGAACAGTCAGGGAAGCAAATAGGTAGATTTTTCTGAAGGAGGTACTTTTTCATATTGTAACCAATAAAATATATGATTAAAAACATACACATCATATTCTGAAATGCATAACATATGATCATATGAAAACAAACTAATGATTGAGCTAAAGACAAAACAACAGACAAAGTAGAAATAACAAAAACATAATATGAAACACATAACCACAAAAAGAACAGAGTTTTTCAGTTGGAATGCAAAGAGAACAGGTTTCTGTTTCTGGAGAACCGGAGTCACTCTCAAATGCCATTGAATGGAATTCATGGATTGCAACATTTTCAAAATATCTTTTGTGTTCAGCAGAAGAAAGTCAGTCATATAGGTTTGGGATAACATGAGGGTTAGTAAATGGTGACAGAATTTTCATTTTGGGGTGAACTACTCCTTTAAAGAGGACTCAGGTGGAAAAAATACTCTATATTATTATCGTTAGTGACCCTTGCCCTTGCAGAACAACATTAATCTGGGCTGAAAACCTTTGCCACATGACAGTCATATTTATAAGGTCATGGCATCAGTGAGGTCAGGCACTGATGTTGGGCGATGGGTTCTGGCTCGGCATTCCAATTTATCCCAGAGGTGTTCAGTTAGGTTCAGGTCTGGACTTTGTACAGATTCAAGTTCTTCCATAACAGATTTAGTAAACCATTTCTTATGGACCCCTGGACCCTGTGCACAGATGCTTTATCATGCTGGAAGAGCAAAGGTTTGTCCCATTCTACTGAAAATGTTTGTCTAAGGAGATTGCATGGCAGCGTGCTTAATTTTATGCATATGTTAGAAATGGTTGTAGCTGAAAATGCCAAACTCCTTAACTAGAAGGGTTTGTACTTCTGGCCATGTAGAATTTATTGTTTAAAAAAAAAAGTGTCACTAAGTCCTCTTTAAAGGAGTAGTTCAACCCAAAATGAAAATTCTGTCACCATTTACTCACCCTAAAGTCATCCCAAACCTATATGACTGACTTTCTTCTGCTGAACACAAAAGAAGATATTTTGAAAATCTTGCAACCCTATAGAATGTCAAACACTATGTATGTATTTAAAAACTGATAAAGATTCAGGGTTAATTACACACAGACACCCAATGCATAGATTAAAGATAAAGCATAACTGCTATTGGCAATGTATTCCTATAATGAGCAAGTCAAGATAATTATTTAAAAAGGTCAAGCAACTGCTATTCACAAACACTCTGCATCAGACATAGGTTGTACTGGATGTCATAATACTCCAACAATGATCTCTGGTGAGCGAGAGACTACATATAAAACATACACATTTCTCTCTCTCTCTCATTTAAGAGCATTTCAGGACTGTGCCAGAGTGACAGCTGAAAGAAACCTGAGCTGTTGTCTGTTCTCTGTACCATTTGAGACGAACATGAAATTAAATTGTTTCCAGCCCACGTTATCCATCATTTTTATTAGTGCAGCAGTGAGATAAGACTTAGTTATCTTTTCAGGGAATCCATTTGCTCCACATGAGTAATGTCAAACAAAAGAGAAATTCTTGATCTGGGTCTAACGTCATCGCCGCTCGTGGGATGCGCGTCTCTGTCATTGATTAGAAATGGTTAAAGTGAGACGTGTTTGTGTTGGGCAGGAGGGACTTTTTGGCATGTATGTTATTTCAGCATTAAAAGATTAGTCACATTCGGCATGTTGCTCCTTAAGCATTTTGCACACACACACACACAAAAAAAACATATATATATATATATATATATATATATATATATATATATATGCTATGACAGATTGAGATAAATGGGGAGCCAAATGAGCTGACAACAACACGCCTCAGGTAATGCTTTACTATTCAATTAGTCTTTAAAAGGGCTTTGGGGAGAGTGGCTTCCTTCCACCAGACCACATGAAAGAAAAGTGGTTTCATGCAGTATTCTCATTAGGAAAGCTTTAGGGGAATTCTCATTTATTAATTTCCATCCATCTGCCCACCCAGGTGTGCAATATACTCATATTTACTGAAGGAAGTCTCCCAAACAAGGTCACTGAGTCTTGAGACATGGGACTTAACATGTCCCACAACTTAACCTGCAATTAGTTTTTAAATAGCAACATTTCCCAGAATAAAATAAACCAGAGACAATCACTACAATGTGGTTAAAGGAATAATTCCCCCAAAAATAAAAATTATCTTATGGATTAATTTTATGATGCAATTGTGCTTTTTGGAGCTGAATTATTCTAATTTTTTTTACATTAAAATGTAAAACAAATATATTTTATTTTTATATTTGGAATTGATTTGTCAATATTAATAAATTCTATCTGGCACATTATTTTTGTATTTGACAATGTTGACCTATTTTAAATGACGGAGAAGAAAAAGAAAATTGAAGTAGGAGATTGCATCCAAACTGAATATCTATGAACATATTGAATAGATCATTCCCAAATAATTCCTTGATACATAAACTTTTGTCCTTTGTCTCAAGAAACAGTGATGTGAGTTCTCTTACGAGAGGTTGTCTCTTATTGCGTAAGCTAGCTTATGCTACGGGAAAGATTCATCTTTTCTGAGATATTGAAGCCAAAAAATTATCCTTAATTTTGTATCCATTGTCAACGCAGTGCAGCAGCTGCATACCTTGAGCGGGCTAGCTAGCGAGCTCTGCGGCAACTGCTGCAGCCTATAGACGAACTTGAGTGAACTCGCGTCCAATGAGAGGCGCCCGCGCCGTCACTGTATCAAAGCCCGCCAGAATGGGCGTGGCTAGAGTGCATATAAGCGTAAGTTCGTAGGCTGGAACCCTGATTTTCATCTATTCAGCGAAGCTCTTCGCATCTCTGAACTGCAGAATCCGCGTCGCCGTTCGAGGGGCATCTAGCAAGCTTGGACAGCGCTCGAAGAAGCCGGCCGTCTTTGCCACCTTCAGCCATCCTGCGAGCTACGCCATCCGGCGACGTATCCTTTTTAGAGCAAGCTAGTTCCTCAGCGAACTTCACAAAAAGAGCAACGAGCGTCTTTTTAAAGATGCCTCGCACCACCTGCGCCTCATGCCGCGCCCCTCTCAGCGCCGGAGACTGCCACCTCATCTGCGCTCTCTGCCTGGGACTGGAACATGCAGAGCTCGCCCTCGCTGACGGTGGATGCGACCTCTGCGAGGAGCTTCCGATGTCGACCCTGCTGCCATCTCGGATGACGAGGCGGAGGATAAGGGCTGCTGTTCCATCATGGCTTCGGACAGCGAGGAGTGGTCAGGCTCCCAAGCCTCCTCCTCGGCCAAGAAATCCAGCAGGACCCGCGCCGGAGTCGAAGAAGAACTAACACGCATCCTCACACAGGCCGTTGACCGCCTCGGGCTCGAGTGGTCACCGCCCTCTGAGCAGGCTCCCAACAGACTCGACGGCTGCTTTCTTCAGAGCCGTCGGCGCCCGCGGCCCGGGCCGCTCCCTTCCTGCCGGAACTCCACGGCGAGCTCTCTAAATCGTGGAACGCGCCTCTCTTGGCCAGGAACCGTCAGTGGACGGCGCCACCGAGAGGGGCTACTCCTCCATCCCCCCGGTCGAGGATTCGGTAGCAGCACACCTTTGCCCGCCATCCGCGAGATGGCGGTCTAAGCCAGTGCTCCCGTCTAAGGCCTGCAGAACTACTTCCGCCTGTGTTGGCCGCGCCTATGCCGCCGCCGGCCAAGCCGCATCTGCTCTGCATTCCATGGCCGTCTTACAGATCCTCCAAGCGGACCTTCTTCGAGAGTGGGATGAGAAAGGCAGGCACCCAGAGGCTGTTTCAGATCTAAGGAGCGCGACGGATCTCGCCCTCAGCGCCACCAAAGCTGCAGCTCAAGCCCTAGGGAAGTGCATGGCCGCGCTGACTGTGACCGAGAGACACCTATGGCTAACGCTAGCCGACATGGGAGAAGCTGAACGCTCCACGTTCCTCAACGCGCCGCTCTCTCCGTCCGGTCTCTTCGGTTCCGCGGTGAGTGGCATTGTTGACCGTTTCTCGGAAGTCCAGAAAGCCACCCAAGCCATGAATCTGTCGCGCTAGCTCCTCTGCAGGCCGCCCACGTGACCAGCCTCCTGCACGAGCCTCTTCACAGCGCCCAGCTCAGCAAAGCCAGACTTCTCAGCGTCGACAGGGCGGCCGCCCTAGATCACGCTCAGACAGCCGCCGCAGGCCGCCGCCCCCCCGCGGGCCTCGGCCTAAGATTGCGCTGAAACCTGAGCAACCGAAGTCCTCCTAGCTTTGTTGAGGAAACGACGGCTCAGTCCCGCCGCGGCCGGACCACCGTCAAAGCTTAGCCCCTGTCAGTCCCCTTCTCTCAGGCTACTGCAGTGGTGGATTCAGCAGCCAACAAGCCGGTGATACTGCCCGCTTGCCTGCACTCAAATGCCATTTTCACGGCGACCCAAAGAAATCTTGTAAAAAGCAAACATGCCTTATGTGTAGAAAATGTGCCCACAATCCAGTGTTCACCCCAACACAAGCATTACACTTCCCGTGTCCCTATCAGAGCCCACTCACATAAAGCGGGCACAGCCAGCTCGTGTTAGAGTCAATAAGCAGCCCACGAGTCCGTCGCGCGCCCCTTCTCTGCCCGCTCTGTCACACGGCCAGCAAACACCTCTCTGTATGTAAGTCCCATGCCCGTGACTATGCTCGCGCATCACTTAACAGATGTGACTCTTTCCCCATTCACCTCAATCGGAAGTCACTCACAGAACAGCCTGTCCCTGCTGTCTGTGAGCAGTCATGCATAAGCACAGTAAGCGGCTCACACATTCTGTTCAGCTCGCTGTGTGCGGCAATCAGGGCGACTTGGCCATTCACCCTCTAGCGTTACGCTTCAAAGCGTGGAAAGCTATCCCAGGGATATCCAAATGGGTGTTAAGCACAATAAAACAGGGCTATTTGCTACAGTTCGATCGCCGCCCTCCCGCTTCAGAGCGTGGCTCGAAACTACTGTGAACACGGAAGCAGCCTGCATGCTTCGTTCAGAAATAACAAACCTTCTGTGCAAAAGGGCCATAGAGAGTGCCACCTTCTCTGAGCGAGTCGGGGTTTTACAGCCGTTATTTTCTTGTCCCCAAGAAAGACGGCGGCCTCAGACCAATATTAGATCTCAGGGTTTTGAACAAGGTGCTCGCAAAAAGACCGTTCAAAATGCTTACAATCAGGAAACTCCTCGCGCATGTGCGCCAGGGGACTGGTTTATTTCTCTCGATCTGAAAGATGCCTACTTTCAGATTCAGATAAATCCCGTCACAGGCCATTCTTGAGATTAGCCTTCGGCGGCCAGGTTTATCAATACACCGTCCTTCCGTTCGGCCTGTCTTTAGCACCCGTACTTTCACGAAGTGCATGGATCGCGGCTTCGCACCCCTGCGTGAGTCAGGGCTTGCGAATTCTGAACTATTTGGACGATTGGCTGATTTTGGCACAGTCACATACGGAGCTTCTGTCTCACAGGACAGTTCTCCTCAGTCATCTGAACAGTTTGGGTCTTGCAGTCAATTGGACCAAGAGCTCACTACAGCCCAGTCAGGCAATTTCCTTCCTTGGAATAGAACTAGACTCCATGGCGATGGCGGCTCGCTTATCTACACAGCGCGCGCCGTGTTCAGCGACTAGCAGCGTCCTTTCAGATGAACAGCCTCACGCCTCTGAAAAAATTTCAGAGAATGCTAGGTTACATGGCCTCAGCCGCAGCAGTACTTCAGCTGGGTTTACTGTGCATCGCCCGCTTCAGCATTGGCTAAACACCGCGCGTCTCGCCGGGCTTGGGCCACGGGCGCCAGCCGATCAGAGTGACTCAGACCTGTATCTCAGCTCTGCAGCCCTGGGCAGTGGCCGAATGGTATCAGCGGGGAGTGGCGATGGGAGCTGTATCTCGCCGAAAAGTCATCTCGACAGGCAGCGTCCAACACGGGTTGGGGCGCGGTCTCGCGAGAGCTCTCCGGTTTTTGGCCTATGGTCAGTTCAGGAAAAGCTCCTTCACATAAATTGTCTGGAAATGATAGCGGTCGAGTGCGCGCTCATGCGCTTCCTCCCGGTCATTCAGGGTCACCACGTCCTGGTCCGTTCGGACAACAGATCTGTGGTATCCTATCTAAACCGTCAGGGCGGTGTCAGATCCAGGAACCTCTTCCATCTGAAAAACGCATACTGAGTTGGTCCCAGTGCCACCTGCGCTTCGCTGAGGGCGACGCTGCGTGCCAGGCCACCTGAGCGACGGCCCAGTCAGACTGTCCAGAGACAATATTTCCCCAGGGGAATGGTCCCTGCACGCTCAAACAGTCCAGAAGTTATGGAGCATATTCGGCAGAGCAGAGATAGACCTCTTTGCGTCAGAAGAGAACTCTCACTGCCCAGTATTTTTCTCAGCGAGGGCAGCTGGCCCAGGACTGGCCCAACCGCCCGCTTACGCCTTCCCTCCCGTCTCGCTATTGCCACAGGTAATGCAGAGGATCAGGAAACGCGTCACTCGGTGCTCCTCATAGCCCGGCTGGGAGAATCAGACATGGTTCCGGAGCTTACGCAGCTGTCACTGACAGCCCCGTGGCCCATTCCAGTGAGAGCAGATCTCCTCTCTCAAGCTCGCGGCACGATCTGGCATCCCCACCCAGAGCTGGGTGCTGCACGCATGGGTGATCAGCGACTACCCGTCGCTTTGCCAGAAGGAGTAATAAACACTATCATACACGCTAGAGCCCCTTCCACGAGAAGACTCTATGCGTCCAAATGGTCTGTGTTTTCAAAATGGTGCACCGACAGAGACCTGGACCCACGGACATGTGGGGTGTCGTGCGCTGCTCGTGTTTTTACAAGAGCTGCTGGATAAGGGCAGATCCCCATCCACGCTCAAAGTGTACGTGGCGGCCGTCGTGGCGTTCGCTGAACCCCTGCACGGCCAGTCACTGGGAAAAAATGAGCTGGTCATCCGCTTCCTCAGGGGAGCTAGAAGGATGAACCCCCCGCACCCCCCATCGGTTCCTATCTGGGATCTTTCTGTAGTTCTCGAAGCTATGAAAGCCCCCCTTTCGAACCGCTTCAATCCGTGGATTTGAAATACCTTTCACTCAAAACCGTTTTTCTAACTGCCCTGTCATCAGTTAAACGTGTGGGAGACCTTCACGCGCTGTCTGTCAGCGCTGCGTGTCTTGAGTTTGGACCAAGTGACTCCAAGGTCATTTTAAAGCCTAGACACGGCTATGTCCCCAAGGTGATCGGTACTCCTTTCAGAGCACAAATCATTTCCCTATCGGCGCTGCCAGCATCCGATAGCGACGCGACGCCAATCTCCTTTGCCCAGTCAGAGCACTGAGATTGTATACTGCGCGCTCCGCCTCTTTCAGGCGCTCTGAGCAGCTTTTCGTTTAGTTCGAGGGCGCACCAAAGGTTTCACCGCCTCGAAACAGACACTGTCTAGATGGATAGTGGGCGCTATTGCTGCAGCGTGCGGCGTCAAAAGACCTACCATGCCCGTTAGGCATTAGGGCTCACTCCACTAGAGGCATGGCCTCCTCGTGGGCATGGTCCAGCGGGATTTCCATTCACGACATATGTGTGGCAGCGGGCTGGGCTTCCCCTCCACCTTTGTCAGATTTTACAATCTGGAAGTGCCCGCCCTGCAGGCAAAACTACTAGCGGTTTAATACGCTACAGCTCCCCTGGTGAGCTGCACTGGCGGGACACATTCCACACAGACCGGCACCGCGCTCTGTCTTTCCCTTCCCACTATGTGCTTATGTATTACACACACACTGGCCCGCACTCTTGCCGGCCAAATATTATTCCCCACTCACAAGGGCTCCCCGGGTCCCCCCACCCCCCCCGGGGCTCATGCAGTGGATGCTTGGCGCGCACGGCGTTAACAATGGGTTCCCGTAGCGTAAGCTAGCTTACGCAATACGAGATAACCTCTCGTAAGAGAACGAATCGGTTACCTAACGTAACCTCGGTTCTCTCTAGATGAGGGAGCAGTATTGCGTAGCCGGCCGTGCTTTCGCGCCACGGCGACTTTACGCTTCATTCAATGAAAACCAGGGTTCCAGCCTCACGAACTTACGCTTATATGCACTCTAGCCACGCCCATTCTGGCGGGCTTTGATACAGTGACGGCGCGGGCGCCTCTCATTGGACGCGAGTTCACTCAAGTTCGTCTATAGGCTGCAGCAGTTGCCGCAGAGCAACCAATGAGCTCGCTAGCTAGCCCGCTCAAGGTATGCAGCTGCTGCACTGCGTTGACAATGGATACAAAATTAAGGATAATTTTTTGGCTTCAATATCTCAGAAAAGATTAATCTTTCCCGTAGCGTAAGCTAGCTTACGCAATACTCGTTCCCTCATCTAGAGAGAACCGAGGTTACGTTAGGTAACCGATTCGTTTTACCTCTCAGTTAAGAGTAGAAATGCATTGAAACTGTGGCCTGGCAATGATCAATGGTGCTCATATGGACAACGCAGGTTCAATGATATAACTTGAACACATTACTTCCTTGTCAACCAATAATTTCCTATTCACTGTAATATAAGTAAATATGCCAAAATAAAAAGTATTTGGCAATGTGTTAAGGCTATATAAGCTGAAGGTCACGTGACATTGAGTAAGGTCTAAAAGTCTGAGACGGCTAGTGTAAATGCCATAAACATTTGAGTGAAAAGTTGTAGCACATGAATTTCATAATTTCTTGGTATTTGGTATGTCTTCATTTTGCTGTCTAAAGGCGTTAACAAGGAGTTTAATCTTTAGACATATCTTTATCTAAACATGCCCCATTTCCAGCAGCCATCACTTCAACACCTTATCCTTGAGTAATCATGCTAAATTGCTAACTTGGTTCAACAATATCACTTGCAATTATATTAAACACTGCTGAAAGATATTTGGTTCATTAAATGAAGCTTAACATTGCCTGTGTGTTTGTTTTTGAGTTACCATGTACAGATTTTGCTCTTATATATTGTATCTTATATATATATATATATTCTTCATTTCACATAGTATTTTTGGTTTGTTTAATTTAAACACAATGCGACAAACTCTTTTAAATCCATCATAAAAACTGATAAACCCACAAGAGCTGAGCTGCATTCATAAAAACCCCATTAATGCATTGTGTTGTGGTTTGGTTATGTTTTAACCTGCGGGTTATAAATGACTCGGGACACTGATAAGGATACATGTCCCCTTGGCCCACATTTTCCCATGGCTAACGGCAACGACGGGAAAAGTCAACAGTGAAAGGCCAGACTCTCAAACTAACGACAGCCAGGAGCACCTGCAGAAAACAGCACCACCTTTTACCATTTCTACTATAAATCAATTGAGGGTTTTTTTCTCCTTTATTTTTTTAATTATGCCAAGATGATGATGTATTTCCCCCTAATAAGACATGAATAGGAAATGAAAGGTCGGTGTTAGCTAGATAAATGACCACCATTATTTCACCAATCAGAGAGAAGCCCGTCTATATGTTCTAATTTGAATGATAATAAAATTCTGAAATGCTTTGTCCTAGCAGGCCACTTTCTCCATGATAAGCAGCAGTTGGCAAGGTAACCTTGTCTGGTAACCCAGGCTGTTCCAAATGAGAAGTATCAATATTAAATCACAGTGCTCCTACCGAGAGAAACATGGGTCAGAAATTAAGAGTGGCTCAGGGCAAAAATGCCATAATACCCCCAAAATTCTAAATGTGGGGGCAAAAATATCCCTTTTAAGGAATTACTCTGTTTTTTTAGTTGTAGTATCTTATAAAGTCCCTAATATTCTATTATAGTCTAGGTTATACATATTATGGCATAAAATATGAGTTTATGTTGATCTAATTCTTAGGGTAAGAGGTAATAAAGTCTCAATCTTAAGAATGTGAATTAATGAATTGTTTCAATTAACAATAACGTATTTGACATAAACAACAGTGAACGTTTATGCTTTAAATGTATAGAGAGAGAAAAAAAGCCTTCAAAAATAGGTAGAAAATGCCCTTGAAAATCAAATCCAGGGGGCAAATATTGCCCCTTAAATGTAAAGGTTAATTGTTTTGACACTGCATGACAATACAAAACACTGCTTTAGATTTCTAGAGAACAGCAAGACCATCACCCATATTGTTATTTCAAACAGAAATGATGTGCTTGCTTCATCAGTTGCGTTTTGCACGTCACATTTGCTTTATCAGTTAGGTTTAGGATTAAGGTAGGGAGTTAGGTTTAGCATTAACTTTCAAAACATCAATATATTGTTTATTTCCATGTCATTGAACATAAACCTATCATTGGCCTGCAGACCATAACAATCCATTTTGAATTTGGTTCATCTGTCTGAGGCAGACTCAATATAAGGACTTTTCTAAGGAAAAAGCTCTTGGGATGTCTCACTTTGGTTGTGCCGTTAAACATAGTTTGAAATGTAGAAAAATACACCTCGAGACCCCCCCGAGTTGCGCTTACTGACTTAGACTCCTAAACACATGAAGGTGATTCTTCAAACTTGAATTGTTCTAATAGAAGGAAAATTCCATATTATGGTCCAGAGGCATAATTCATTGCGTTCATTTTCACACCATTTGTAATAAATGTAATCGCATTGAATTAACATGTTAAATTAAGGCCATAGTAATTATACATATATAATTCAATATTAAAAAGTACAATTTGATTTTAAGTACATTTTTGTTTGATTTGGTGGGATAAACAACTGTTGTTTTATGGTGTTGGGTTGCCTCGATGTCCAATATAAAATCTGGGTCCTGATGCAAAACCAGTTGACACACAAATCTCTGATTAACCTCTTCCACAAAAGATGTTTCAGGGCAACATTCTCCCTCTGTGATTACATAAGAGGATTTTCCTGAGTAGATCTTCCTCACTCAGCCTTATATCAGTGTCTCATGGCATTGTGAGTAAATGAGGTGTCTAGACAAAGAGACAGGTTGGGACAGGAAACCAACAGCATTTCCCATGAGGTCTGCTGTGGTGCATCAATGAAAACAATCTTCAAAGTCAATTCATTTCACACTAATGTGTTGTTTTTCAGCTGCTTGCAAACCATCATTAGTGTTTCGGTTCCTAAATGAATAGTGTATTTTTAGCCTGTTGGAAGAGAGGTATTGGATGGCCATGCTAACATTAATAATAAATCACATCGTCCTTGTTTTGGAATACATCTGCAAAGCAATGAAATGTGATAAACTGTTTCATCCGGGTTGCATGATATTTGTGGCAGCCACTTTCGAGATAATTATAGAAGTTACTGATAGGAGTCTCTGTGGATCTACAGCCCAGGAAGAAAGAGGCCAAGCAAGTCGATCCTGTATTGTAACTCAGCAGCACAGCCAAAAAAGTCCCAGTCAAAGGTAATTGCATGCCTGATGTAAGTCTGTCAGGAACAGCTCCACAAAACAGAACTTTACGTGTCTGTATTTGCTGACCAGGACTATTTCCTTCCTGTTTGTGCTCCTAAAACCAACTCAATGTCCACTCTCAACTCTGTGGTTTGTACTGTTATTCTAAGAGCTGACCAGAGACAAGAAACATTAAAAGCTGGCTTTAATGCAAGGTCAGTAGTAATTTAAATTAGGGCTGTCAAGTGTCAATCAAATTAATTACAATACAAGTCGACTGATTAATCGAATCGTGTATCAATATTTGCTGAGAAAGGCCCCCAAACAAAGATTATTCAATATAAATAATACATAATAATTAAAATAATTATAAATGTATATAATAAATATAATAATTCAGATATTCAAATTGAAATATATTGCATTATTGTTGCAGATGATTAAAACATCACGTCAGATGTCAAATTATTGTTTGGTTTATTCCCATATCACTGAACAAGCCAACTCATCGTCCATTTATTTTGCAATTAAGTTTATCAATCTGTCCTGTTCTGTCAGGAGGCATACGTACGTGTCAGATGGATGCTTTTGGAGCATCATACTGGTTTTCAGCAACAAGCTCAATGTTTTTAGGATGCTGTGTCCATTTAAAAGTTGTTAAAACTTTGAAAATTGCATCTCGAGATCCCTGCATTCTTTTGTGCTTCATCCAGCTGTCAAGAACACGCATGACCAGCTCTCTTTCTGTGGCTGTGCTTGTAAAAACTTTAAGCTTGTATTGATCCAATTGCAGGAAAATACTTACTATTATTATGGAATTTACATATGGGTCATTCACCACAAGGTTTGATATGTTGTGCATTCTGAGATGCTATTCTGCTCACTATAACTGTTGAGTGGTTATCAAAGTTAACCTAGCCTTTCTATCAGCTCGAACCAGTCTGGCCATTCTCCTTTGACCTCTCTAATCAACTGCCGCTCATTGGATGTTTTTTGTTTTTGCCACCATTCTGAGAAAGCTCTAGAGACTGTTGTGTGTGAAAATCCCAGAAGATCAGCAGTTACAGAAATACCAGCCCGTCTGGCACCAACAAACATGCCACGGTCAAAATCACTGAGATCATTTTTTCTCCATTCTGCTGGTTGATGTGAACATTAACTGAAGCTCCTACCCGCATCTGAATGATTTTATGCAAATGATTGGCTGATTATATAATCGCATGAATAAGTAGTTGTACAGGTGTACCTAATAAAGTAGTTGGTGAGTGTTTATTTACATGCTTTGTAAAGAAATAGTGTGTGAAAAACAAATAAGTGCAAAACAACGAAGAATTTTGAGATGTGAGAACAACTGGGAACAGTAAGAGACCAAAGGTTAGTCGATGAGAAGAGTCTTGTTCAACCAGGTTTTTATTGGTCGGTTTGTCACAGAAAAAACTCTTAGTTAAAACTTAAGATTTTTAAGATTATTAAGATATATTACTTTGGGGTTTCCAAAGTAATATATCTTAATATAAATTTTATTAATTTATTTAATAAATGGAAATCTTAAATAAAGAACCTTATTCTTTATTAAAGAGTAAGAACCTTTTAGATGCGCATGTTCCACGAGACTGCACGCCTCCGTATCAGCATGTCATATATACACATATACTTTTCTGTCATCTGATCTTAATAATGTAATAAAGTGTTTCTTCAAGCGCGTGTCTGTGTGTCTTCGGGCAAATTATTTGTAATATTAATTTGATAACAATAATAGCCTAATAATAATTGTATACATTAATGGGAAAACGAGCCAAATATCGTCATGACATGGTCAAAGGCATCAGCTATTGGCGATCACTCTGACCATCGTCGATCCCTGAGATCATCGACTCTCGGCACAACCCTAATGTGCATTTCTCTCTATTAATTAACTAAATGTTCAGACAAGACTCTTGCTGGTTTTTCCGACACTTTCAGGTTCACTTTCAGGTTCAGTACAGCTTTTGCCGGAGTTGGTGCAGCTCGCTTCATGCGTGCACTTGTAAAATTAATATTTTAAAGGCTCATTATTATAGTTTAGTATTAATCAGTAATGTAGAACAGTGTTAGCAATGTAACTGATAACATTCTTTCTCAGCCCTGGAACTCAAACCCCACACGTGAGACTATTCGACGAATGGCTTAAATTAACGCCTACTAGTCGACTAGGAAAATCTTTGGTCGGGGACAGCCCTACAAATTGCACACCTAACGGGAAAGCACTTGTGTAAATCCCAAGTTCAAATCAGATAGCCAGACAGCAACACAGCTTCTGGAAGTTCAAGAGCACAGGTTTTCATCAGTCTGCATGGGGAATTTTTTATATTTGTTTTAAGTTACGAGTTTCCAAAGTTTGTGGATTTGCCAAAGTTAGCAAGGTAAGTGCCATCAAATCTTAATAAAGATATTTTCTTAGACCTAGGTAAACTATATATCCACATATTACTATATATTTTTCTGCAATTGTTGTAAGCACTTCTGAGGAAGAGAATACTGCACCACTATTTGAATAATTGTTTTTCCATGCTATTGCGTCTACATCAGATAAATCCACCCATAAACAGCATGTAAGAACAACTTGAATGATGGTTTGCTCCTTTACATGACATGTATGCTCAGCAGACAACGGTGCGGTGGTGGATTGTGTCTGTTGAGTGTTGATTTCACGCTATGTTGTTACCTAGTTGGTGAGACGCAATGCTGGAAAGTAAATAAATTCCCTATTTTACTCTCCGTGACAACAAGCTCATAGCTAACTAGCTAACCATGTAGCTACTTTCATAGCTTGTCAGCTGAGTAGAAGCTAATGTGTAAACATGTATTCACCAAACTGATTTGTTCAGGATTCACAGTTTGGTACCCCTTTCAACCAAACAATTCCAGTCATTGCATTTATAAAATGTAATATTTAAAAGTCTGGTTTTCCACCACTGAAAGTTTCCCCAGAACTTGTATTGCAGAATACGGGTTAACACTGCAGCCGCTGTTTATCTCTTGACTCAGCAGGTGTAAATGCTTCCTGTTTTACAACCTGCCCCTAACTGACTGTCAATATTAAAATAGTCAGCATTTTACTGATATTAAACATTCAGTGCTGATGTCTATTTAGCTATTTATTGTATTTTTATGTATTCTTTATTTTTTCAGTGTTCATTTCTAGAATTGGTTGGCAATGTATAATACTAATTTCAAATATTCTTTGATGAAAACATTTTTTTCAGAAAGCAGCCATCTGAGTAAATTTTTACAGTCACATCGGTGCACAATCTACACAGAAATGGTCTGTTTTCATTTCAGCTCATTAATTAACTATATCAGCCACCATATCGGTAATCTGGGAATTTCCCCCCTCTAAAATCAGTATCGGTTGGACTCTAGTTAAGACCATTTTAATATTTCAGGAGGGTATGAATGTTAGACATGATCTCCAACTTGAAAATGTATCTTGTGTATTGTGTTTAAATAAAATTTTGCTTCTGCAAGATTTTCCAACTACATATTATCATGATCATTTAGGCTGTAAGAACATTTGGTGAAATTTTCTCACAACTGTCAATCTCTTTTTAAAACTCCATGTTCTCCCCCCTGAAGATCAGTCTCAATTAAAAAGAATGAAAAGCCTTTAAAAAGCTGAAGGAAGCAGAACAGGAATTGGTTCACATCATCAAGATTGATTTGTCACTTAAAAAAAGGCACATTCGCAGCCAACAATGGTTCCTTTTCAGCACATCAAAGCTGACCCCCCCTCCCCTCTCTTTTACACATTATCTGAACCACAAAATCATTCTCAGCTTTACACACTCAGATTTCAGCACAAAATATTTATGATGTACCGTAACAGTCGTTGTTACAGTTCTCAGGTATAGTACACAAACACTAGAAAGGTGAATCTCACAAAACTTTTCACAATTCACCTCTAAATCAAATCAAAAGAAAAAGAAATTAAATTTAACAAAGATAATGCATCTTGTTTTATAAAAGTTTTTTACATTGTGACATCATTTTCATTAGGCAGTTATGTTAAAATCGGCCCCCAAAAACATTTATGTATTTACAATGGGACTTCCACCATAATAACTGCAAAACCACAAAAGCATAATTTTGGTAAAACCAAAATCAAAGTGAATGGTGACTAATAACAACATTCTACCTAACATCTCCTTTTGTGTTCAATTGAGGAATGACGTTATGTGGGTTTGGAACAACACAAGGGTAAGAGTAAATGATGACAGAATTTTCAGTGTTGTGTGAACTTTTTCTTTATCGGTTAAAAAGAAAGAGCTATGCCAGCAATTCTGAGACTATTATGGACTATTTATGGCTTGATTAAATCATGAGAGATTATTACATTTATTCAATACTACCAAAGGATCATAAATAAACTAGAAGCATTCATTAACGCTTTGGTGAAGTAATCTATGGACATTGTATCTGATAGAGGGTTAGTTAGCCAGCTATCAGCATGATGCATCAGTCCGAGCCGCAGCGCAAGCAGTGCATTTTAAATGTGTCAAATGTAATGGGAAATTTCCTCTTATGTTTTCGCTATCATGACTTGTAGTGAGTTTAACTCCATCAATGGTGCAGTGTAGTGTGAACAGAGAAAATGCTCTCCATTCAAGTTTAAAGATGAGGCAAATCCCATTGCATTTTATATTGAATAATATTTTGTTGTCGTGCGTAGTATCAGAGGCAGACCGGCCATAGGGAGAACCGGGACTTTTCTCAGTGGGCCGGCCGCGAAATGGGGCTGAACGGCCCACGATAAGCTTAAACGGGCCACACCCCCAACTCACCCCCACTCAACAACTTTTGGGCCGGTTTTTATTTCAAATCCAGGGCCCATTTCTCTTCCCAGTCTGCCCCTTTGCAGTATCCATGATGCTTATATCTTCCACTCAAGATTTTGGAAGTCAGTCTACATGAAAATACATTACAGTGACAGTAAATATCTAAACTGTGTTTCACCGAATTTATCCATTTACAACAAAAGACTTACACATTGGACATGATTCCAACCATCATTCATGCACACTATATGCTCATCCAGTTCATTTATTTTCATTCATTTTTATGGAAATATAAGAATAGCTTTTTGCAACGCTGCATGATGAAGTGTGTATGTATGTCTCTCCCTTGAGGAGGCAAACAAATTCATCTCATAGGGGTGGTAAAATGTATTTCAGTGTGTCCTTTCTTTATGGCACAGCAGCTTTGCACTCAGGGTGCATCAGTGTGAGCGTTTCTATATGAGGTGTTATAATAGAGGGAACATCTAAAAAATCCATCTTACGCTGGTAGTTGTGATTTGGAACATAGGACAGTGGCTGGGTATTAGCTTGTCAATGCTGATCATTGGCTGATCAATGGTCGACCAGCTACCATTTTCCAAAAAGCAGTATGTCTACCTTATGGAAGTATGACCACCTTAAGGTGGTCTGACCAGAAGGTAGCTGATGACCAGCTTTGACCAGCTAATGACCAGCTTGGACCAACTAATGACCAGCTTGGACCAGCTAATGACAAGGTTGGACCAACTAATGGCCAGCTAAATCCAGCTTGGACCAACTAATGACCAGGTTGGATCTAATAATGACCAGCTTAGACCAACAGATAACCAGCTTGGACCAGCTAATGACAAGGTTAGACCAACTAATGGCCAGCTAAAACCAGCTTGAACCAACTAATGACCAGGTTGGATCTAATAATGACCAGCTTGGACCAGCTAATGACAAGGTTGGACCAACTAATGGCCAGATAAAACCAGCTTGGACCAACTAATGACCAGGTTGGATCTAATAATGCCCAGCTTGGACCATCAATGGACAGCTTGGACCAACTACTGACCAGCTAGAAATAGCTAACAACCAGTTTGGATCAGGTAATGCCAGCTTGAAACCGCTAATGACCAACTAATGTCCAGCTTGACCCAAGTATAGTGACCAACTTGGACCAAATAATAGCCAGCATAAACCAATTAATGACCAGTTTAGACCAGCTAATGACAAACTTGAAACAGCTAATGATGAGCTTTGACCAACTAATGAACAGCTATCATATTCTGTCATGTACATCAAGCGCACTGCCGCACTGAGATAAAACTTTGTAATTGAGCAGACTGAGCATGCACAATTTTATATTCCATTCTATTACTTAGTATAAAAATGTTAATAGTTAATGGGCATTTGTTGCATGTGTGGAAGGGTTCATGCATGCCACGAGTGCCAACGTATGACCAACTATTGAACAGATCAGACCAAATAATGACTAGCTTGAAATCAGCTACAGTATCATGTTTAAATTTCAAAACACAACTGTCTTTCAGAAATAGTTCACCTAAAAATAAAATCTGTCATGTTCTCATCCTAATGTCACTCCAACACTTTCGTCTGTGGAACAAAAAAGGAAAAGTTGCGTTGTGTCTCTTGTTTTGCAGGCAGCTCTTGACAACTGAGCATGTCCAAATGCATCAAAAATGTGCATTAATAAGTACTGACATTGCTTGAGTGCACCCAAATGCATTTAAAATTAGCATTTGTTCATAAGCTAAACGATCAGATGGCTAACGTAAGCTAATGTAAGTCTCTAAAAATTTATAATTAATTTTTATGTTATTTAAACTTAAATATATGCTGTCCAATTACTACAATTGCTGAACAGCTAAATCATTCAATTATAATATAAATGATAAAGAATGAAAAGGTTAGCCCTTCTTTTGTTTAGTTTTTTCAGTTTGATCCACTGCCCCTTAGAATGTCTGTGTACGGCCCTGGTTGTGATTATTGTCCAATGGAATCCCACGGAATCAAATCAAAATATATCAGTGCATGGTGCTGTTGCTGCTTCAGACTTTTAACTACCTGCCCAGCAAATAGAAGAGGAAAGCAAGCAGAGGGAGAGTTCGTGACCCCGGCTTCTCTGGTATTGAGAGGCATTGGTTACTTCAATGAATATCAAGGGCAGATCACTGCCATTATTCATCAGCCAGCTGTTTAAAAGGTGCATACATTTACACATATATTGGAGAAGACTGCATGAACTTCCTCCCCTCTCACTCTACTCAGCAATATTGCCTTGCTCTGGGTTTGGTTATTGTGGGATCCTCACTAAACCTGGCACCCCAGAGGCATTGTGTGCACTTGTGGGTGGCAGAAGATTTATAAACAAAGGACAGCCAGATCGCATTTCCCCGCTGAATTATTGAACAGAGATTTTATGAGTTTCCCCCCTCTCTCTCCATCACATATTATGTTTGGCAATGTCATTCAGAGTTTACTGAGTTGCCAGCTGCCTAAATGATCTGTGAATTCCATGAGGAATAATTACAGTATTTACACTCATCCCATAATCCTTTGTTTCTGTGTTGTGTCAAACATCTGTTGAGTTTCTATTAGAATGTTTTCAGAACTGCTTACCTTGCTTGTCGTTAAATACAAACTACAGCTTAGTGACATCAAGTGTTGGGTGTTTGTGTTTTGAGCTCCATGTGAAGGCTTTACATGTTTAATATTATTTAACTGTCTCACAAACTGTTCTAAATCTGTTTTCTCAGGTAATTTTGAAAGCACATGTGCATAGTTTTTCACAAAAAGAAAGAGAAGGAGAATTAGATGGCATCAGACACTGCCCTCTAGTGACCTGGAGTATTGTGCAACTGTACTGTGACTGGAATAACAAGGCTGTGAGGGATAGACTAACAGTCTTTTTGATGGGTTGTGCTGTTGAAACAGAAACAGAAATTTCAGTTGACAAAAAAACTCTAGAAAACATGAGTTGTTTCCCGTATTTGGAGCTGAAATGTCCTGTACTTGGCTGGTAGAATGTAGGCAACACCATTTGCTCGATTTACGCTGCTATATGCATCATCACATTCTGTGAAAATGGTCCATAATAACATGGGCCATGTTTGGAATGGAGCTTACTACTTTCTGAATACTGTGCAGTATATACTGCCTACAATTTTTTTTAAAAATTGTATGTGAAACAGAATTAAGCAGCATTTCAAACAATTAAATGTTATATTATTGTCTTACAACCTCACTGTGTTGCATTTTATATTATTATTATAGTGAGTGGCATCAAGCTATCTTCTTAGAAATTAAGAAGTGTGTGTGAATGAGATGCAGTGTAAAGCGCTTAGAATACCGCTAAGGTTAAAAAGGCACTATATATAAGTGCAGACCATTTACCAATGCATGACTGCTGTACATCGCCATCAATAGAGAAATGTGCTTTTTGCCCAAAAAGTGTGTAGTTACGGCATCTACCAGCAGGGGCTAACGGGACATTAAATCAGCCAAACTTTGACCCCTTGGTTAGGATGCTATTCCATATAGCCTTGATGAGCTTCAATGAGTTACAGATGGTTGAGTTATTTCATTCACAGGAAGTCCAGAATGTTGTGTGACTACCTTGTGTTTTTATTCATGGTTTTGGTCATTTGAATCACTTTAAGCATGTATTTATATTAAGCCACATCTATCACTGGTAGAATAGCAAAAATAAACACTTTAACACACATACAAAAGAAACTAATGAGCCATTCCATCAACCTGACAAATAAATTAACATGCATAGTAATGACTCTGGCTCCTCTGGCCCCCCAGGCAGAGATCATCAACCCAGGTGCTTACACCTCTTAACACACTGAGTGGAGCACGTAATTGACATTCATTTGAATCACAATAGCACCTGTGTGTTTAATTATGTAGACTCCAGCCATCAAGGTCTGTACTAGACATCTAACGTCTCAAAAGCCCATCCAATCCCTTATCAAATCCAAGGTATATAGTGTCCACTAATCCTGGAGCAGCTCAGTTCTAAAAGAGGAGAGCTTGAAGCCTGTTGACAAAGCATTGGAGAGCAGACCCTAATGCTGTGCCTCATTAGGATTACCTTGGGCCTGAGCCCTGGCAACATCACTCACAACGGCAGTCATGACAACAGGAGACTGCAGACCTGTCACAGAGCCCTGGCCACATCCAAACATACTTCAGGAGAAGGTAGAAAATTAAGTGAGCGGAAAAGGAGAGAGAAAGGGAGAAAGGAGTGCAAGGGTTGATATCAGAGTATGTGAGTAGAGTGGAGTGACAACAATTTCCCCACCCCACTCAAAGAGTTTTGTAATCACTTCAACTCCACTCCAGGTTTTCTATTTCTGCTCACATGCAAAAAAAAAAAAAAAGAAAGAAAGAATGAAAAACACACGTTATCACTCCACTGTAAAAGTTATTTTAGCATGTTTTATTTTTACTTATTTGCCCATGAAGACCCTTGTCAACCATTGAAACACCTACAATGGGCTCGCGAGCATCGGAACTGGACATTGGAGCAGTGGTCTGACAAGTCCCGTTTTCTTTTTCATCACATGGACATCCGTGTGTGTGCCATTTACCTGGGGAAGTGATGGCACCAGGATGCACTGTGGGAAGAAGTCATGCTGGTGTAGGGAGTGTGATTCTCTTGGAAATGGTCTACTGGGAAACACTGTGTCCGGCCATTCATGTGAACGTCAATTCGACACATATCACCTACCTAAACATTGTTTCAGACCAGTTACACCCCTTCATGACTATGGTATTCCCTGATAGCAGGGGCCTCTTTCAGAAGAATAATTTGCCCTGCCACATTGCACACATTGTTTGGGAATAGTTTGAGGAACATGATAAAGAGTTCAAGGTGTTGCCCTGGCCTCCAAATTCCCCGGATCTCAATCCGATTCAGTTTTACTTTCATTCTGACTGCTAAAAGTCTATCAACACTGTGGTGAATTCTAGCATAATAGGCCATTAATATGTTAGGCTTTTGATGGAGTGGCATCGGAGTGACCTTGGGGCTAGAGACAATACCGATGCTTAGGCCTTGTTCAGACTCAAATTTTTTAGTTTTTGATAGTCTGGACAGCAAAAAAAACACATGAAATCAGATTTTTCCGAATCTGATTCAAACCACGTCGGGAGGTGGTTTCAAATGCGATTGAAATATGATTTTTTCAGATGTGTCTCAGTCCAGATGCTCTGGCTGCTCAATTTGGATTTCAAATGGTCACTTTTGCGTCACTCTTAACACGACACACAATGATGACGTCAAAAATCGGTGACTGCAGTATGGAACATCAGTCTCCTCCATCCTCCTCCGAGTTTTTTTATTTGTGCGACCAAGGAGTTCTGCACCACGACTGGATAGGGTGCTTATTTGGAGAGTGAGATGATGCACCTCCATTTTTCCGCATCTGTTTTGAAAGCATTGTCACATGTGTAGGCATTACCGTCATTACCAAAGCAACCCATGCAGATAGGTTGTTTATGTCTGAATGCACAAATCTGATTTGATCACTTGCAATTAATAGTGCGGTCAGTCTGATTGAAAAGATCTGATTTGAGGAAAAAATCTGATTTGCCTGCAGTCTGAACATAGCCTTAGACATTGCAAAATAATAAAATATTTAATTCCCGTTCACACAAATCAAGAGTAAAATGGCAGATAATAATCAATTCATAAACGTTTTTCACACTGTTCCTCACACAGTGCTATCTTATGACATCTAGACACTTACTATAGTACAAGACTATTAAGGCAAAACATTTTTATATTTGCATTACATAACCAACTACATACAAATTTTATTAGACAGAGATTTTGCAGTAGCTCAACTGAGTATTTCACTTGTGATGTAAAGGACCGGGTTACGAGTCCTGAAGGGCACGCAAGTCGACATGTGATCCAAAAGTGGCATGGAAGCACCACAAAATAGTGTGATTGCTTCAGAAATTGCGTTTTTCACATTAGCTTTTTATGACTCTATCTATTAGGTTTAGGTTTAAGTTTTAGTGTAGGTAGGTAGGTAGGTAGGTTTGCTGATCCAAAAATGGAAATAGAAAAACTCATCTATTTGGGAGAAATCTATTTCAGTGCCACATGGCGATTTCACCCCGAGCTACTGAAATAAATGTAATTGACCACGTGATGACATTTGGTAAAAATTTTGTCACATAATTCTCATGATTATGCTGAAAAAAGCACTCCTCACTCAAGCAATATCATGCAACTCCACTTCCACTCTTTGCCACTCACAGTCTCTGGATGATAGACAGTCTATAATTTTCCCCTAAATAAATCCTCACATAGGCAGAGTGGCGGTGTCTCTTACTGTGAGACAGTCCGGATAGCTGCACAATACAGAGGCAAGGCTTGAAGTGTCCCTGATGGCTAATAAATCTCTGCATCAAGACAACGCTGCAACATGAGCTAGTTTATCCAGGCACTGGTCAGTCCAGCACAGACCTGGTTATTCTCTGTGAGCATTTTATTCTATGTCCCCTGGGTGATTGAGACGGCAAGATGATTTGGGCCGATGACAGGATGTAGTTACGACCTGCATATCTAATTCATGTGGTCAGATTCCACTTGGGACTGAGGTCGAGAAACATCTATTTGCCACTGTTGTTTTTTATTGTGTCCCTCAAGGGACATACCAGACCAGACAAGCATTTCAGGAAGAGTAACATTTCAGTGTTATACTAAAGCTGGCATGTATGAGATAAATCTGTCTGTGAAAATAATCTGGACAATGCTTATATTAGTTTTAAGACTACTCAGGAAGCATGGCTTCCCTTAAATTCCATTAGAAATGCATTAACTCAATTTGTATATATGTACAAATAATCTATATTAGATTTCACTCTTGGTATGTTTTTGTGAATAAAAGAGTAAAAATCAAACAGCACTATCACACTCTTTGTTCAAGTAATGTAATACACTTTTTCTACATGAATATGAAGTCAATGGATGCAAGGCCATTGGTACACCACTGAAGCCGGGACTGTGCATAGAGTGGTTGGCAGATATCTTTACCATTAATTTAAATGGAGCAAAGATGGATGTTGATTGGACAACTGGTTCCAATCACATCATTTTGGGTCCCATCCAGATGTTGTGCTTCACTAAGAGTCTACAGGCAACCATCATATGGTTTTGACCATGGTGAGCAACAGTTCAAGTAGCATTTCCACTTGACTGCTGTTTGGTATTGAATGATTACAAATTGTTCCTGGACTGGATTTCTCCAGCTAACTGTGCTCAGGACAGAGAACCGTATTAGTGGGACACCTTTTTATGAGGTGACTCACGGTTGATTATTTGGCGAGTCAATCCATTCTAATCCTGATTTTGCAGCAAACCAATGGGAAAATAAACCGTAATCTTTCGGTCCAATGGTGGAAAAGTACCTTGTGAGAGATTCATGGGGGCAAATTGCATTGGAAAAAGTTATTTTATTTTTGTAAATTAAGATAAAATTTGTGTATTTTTGTTCCGCCTTGAAGCCCAGCTTCTCTATATGATAATTAGTCGAGTTCTCAAATAAGTAAGATAATGTCCAATAATTGAAATGATGATGTCTGTGACCATCATTAATGGTTTCAGGTCATATATAGCACTCGGAGATAAGATAAGATAAAAGAAATATGAAAAAAAATCTTTCTTTATTAAATCACCAATAGCTTCAACAATTTCGAACACTAGAAGAACAGGTTATGAATAACATAATTACCTAGATTTATTTAACTCTAATTAACAAGATTAACTGTTCACATAATCTAACAATGTAAGGAAAATAAATAAATAAATAGCGATAAAAAACAAATAAATAAAAATTCTCTTAAGAATTAAATTGATTGTTTACTTTACTTTTGTGAACAGTACACTTCAGAATTATACAAAAGTAATAATAAAAAAAATTCTGTGTAAACATAATTCAAGTAAGTTTAAAGTTTTTAGAACAGGATTTGAAATTACCCAATTATCCGTAGCCTAAAATAGTGCGCAGTAATGGCCATGTAGCTTTCTGACGTCCACCCATCTGTAGTCCATACAATGAAATTGGCATTATTCAACTCCTCCTGTATTTTAACCTTTAATTCATCATAAAGTTTAGGCAACACGTTTTGGGTGAAATGAGGTTGGCTTGGCACATTTTATCTGGGTTTCACGCAGAGCAAATGTTTGAATCCGTTGTTTTCAACCACTGAAAAAGGGCACGTATTCAGGGCCGTGAAAGCGCTGATTGCGTTGGTAATATTTTGAGCACAGTCAGAGTTGGCTGGTAACTTCAATTGAAAGGCATTAGGAAGTGTAACCTGCTGATGTTGAGATTTCTTCCGTGTACTGCTTAGATCAATGTCGGGATGATGTCTTCTGATATGCGTGTGCCTATGTGTTGCCTGTCACCTGAGGAAGTTTTGTAAAACACTTACGGCAAATTGTATGTGTTCTATCTTCGACACGATTGCTATCCCTATACTCCACTGGATAACCAAAATATTCCCATAGTACTGAGTTGCATGTGCATGAACACATGATTGGAAAAGTGGTCACATGACATGTATTTGGAAGATGCTAAAACAAAGTCATACCTGCCTTAACTTACTAACTAAATAGAAAAATTCTTTCATGATTTACATGTAAAGTTTACTGTGATATGAGAAAATGAATTTTGTTGTGGTGGAATTTATTTAATTTTGTTGTAGTGGAATTTATTGTAGTGTGTTTAAAGAGCTCAAGGGGCTGCATCTGTAACTGATGGCAGGCTGCTGGGGTTGGAGAGGGGCATGTGTCGAGGTTCAGTCTTCTCGAACTGCGACACAGGATCATGGATGTTTGTATCACGATTTCGGTTGTGATTCATGTATCATTACAGCCTTAATATCAGTCGATGTCTGAAGTTTACACACACCTTTGCCAAATACATTTAAACTCAGATTTTCACAATTCCTGACATTTAATCGTATAAAACTTTCCCTCTATTAAGAATGTAAAATGTCAGAATAATAGTAGAGAGAATTATTTATTTCAGCTTTTATTTCTGTCCTCAAATGCCAATGGGTCAGATGTTTACATACACTTTGTTAGTATTTGGTAGCATTGTCTTTAAATTGTTTAACTTGTATCACACTTTTTGGGTAGCCTTACAAAAGCTGCTCACAATAAGTTTCTGGAATTTTGGCCCATTCCTCCAGACAGATCTGGTGTAACAGTCAAGTTTGTAGGCCTTCTTGCTCGCACATGCTTTTTCAGATCTGCCCTCAAATTGTCTATTGGATTGAGGTCAGGGTTTTGTGATGGCCACTCCAAAACCTTGACTTTGTTGTCCTTTAGCCATTTTGCCACAAGATTGGAGGTATGCTTGTGGTCATGGAAGACCCATTTGCGACCGAGCTTTAACTTCCTGGCTGATGTCTTGATATGTTGCTACAATATATCCACATAATTTTCCTTCCTCATGATGCCATCTACTTTGTGAACTGCACCATTCCCTCCTGCAGCAAAGCACCCCAACAACATGATACTGCCACCCACATGCTTCACGGTTGGGATGGTGTTCTTTGGCTTGCAATCCTCTCCCTTTTTCCTCCAAACGTAACAATGGTCATTATGGCCAAATGGTTACATTTTTTTGTTTCATCAGACCAGAGGACAGTTCTCCAAAAAGATATTTGTCCCCATGTGCACTTGCAAACTGGAGTCTGGCTTTTATGGAAGTTTTGGAGCAGTGGCTTCTTCCTTGCAGAGCAGCCTTTCAAGTTATGTCGATATAGGACTCGTTTTACTGTGGATATAGATACTTGTTGTGGCATGGCGGAGGGCAGGGCTGGGTCGTGATACTACACACCCGGTCACGTATTAGGCCATGCCACACTTGTCTACCTGTTTCATCCAGCATCTTCACAAGGTCCTTTGCTGTTGTTCTAGGATTAATTTGCACTTTTCGCACCAACCTAAGTTCATCACTAGCAGACAGAATGCATCTCCTTAATGATTGGTATGATGGCTGCGGGGTCCCATGGTGTTTATACTTGCAAACTATTGTTTATCCAGATGAACGTGGTACCTTCAGATATTTGGAAATTGCTTCTAAGGATGAACCAGTCTTGTGGAGTTCCACAATTTTTTTCCTGATATCTTAGCTGATTTATTTTCATTTTCCAATGATGCAAAGTAAAGAGGCACTCACTTTGAAGGTAGCCCTTAAAATACATCCACAGGTACACCTCCAATTCAGTACATCTCCTATCAGAAGATAATTGGCTTATTTCCTAAAGGCTTGTCATCATTTTCTAGAATTGTCCAAGCTGCCTAAAGGCACGGTTAACTTAGTATATATAAACTTCTGACCCACTGGAATTGTGATAATGTAAATTAAAAGTGAAACTATCTGTCTGTAAACATTTGTTGGAAAAATGACTTGTGTCATGAACAACGTAGATGTCCTAAACGACTTGCCAAACTATAGTTTGCTAATATGATTAGTTTTAATGACTTCAACCTAAGTGTATGTAAACTTCTCACTACAACTGTGTAGTGTATATATATATATATATATATATATATATATATATATATATATATATATATATATATATATGTATTTCCCAGGGTTTGTGACATATATATATATACATATATATATATTAGGGCTGTCAATCAATTACAATTTTTTATCTAATTAATTACATGGTGTCCCGATTAATTAATCGCGATAAATCACATTTAAGCGCATATACAAATATTTGCTGAGAAAGCCCCTCATATAACAATAATTCAATATATAATGATTATACATATTTATATCAATATATAATTATACATAGTTATCTTTAAATCTTAATAAATTATATATATATATATATATATATATATATATATATATATATATATATATATATATATATATATATATATATCCTCCTCGGGAGCGAATCTTCCTCAGGAGCGACCAAAATGGCAGTAGCAATCTGTGGGGTAAACTCCACTTCGAGAACAGCGCAACCAACCCCACACTAAACAGGAGACAAATGTGAATTTTACAGCATACAATAAACCAGCAAACAAACAGGGGAAAACACAATGATGAAATAGGGCATGCAATCAGAGGAAGACAAGTGGAACATTTAAGAATTATCTATTACCGTAATCAACGCCTCCCCAGGAGCGATAGCAGTTTCCATGGTATTACTCTCACTGACTCCATCTGTGAAAACCAAGGGAGAGAAAACAAACAACAGAATGAACCGGTCATGACATATATATATATATATTAGGGCTGTCGATTTGAAAAAATGTACGCCATTAATGGCAATGCCCCCAGATTGTAATAAGGAAGATTCCTGAGAAATGCAAGCTTATAGTACCACCTGTTTACTCCAGAGAGCAGTAATTGAAATTTCTGCGTGGCAGCATGCAGTTTATATAGTAAAGAAAACAACCAGACTGCACAAAACAGACATGAATTACGTTCTTGCATTCAAAAGACTTGATGGAGTGCAAATCCGAACTAAGGAATCTGAAGATGTGTTCTAAGTATTAAACTATATATAACTTGACACAGTGACCAAAACATTTTAAGTTTATGACGCAACGCACCCGAGATGCTACACAAGCATGTCTGATGCTTGTTGAAATTGATGGGTCCTTAAACAAGCCCTCATAATAAATCTCGAACTGATTGACAAATTCACTTCCGAAATGGATTGCTGTGAGCTGTATCACCGATCGACCACAAAATTAAAACCACCTTCCTAATATTGTGTAAGTCCCCCTCGTACGGCCAAAACAGCATCTCAGATGTGTATATATATATATATATATATATATATATATATATATATACACACACACACACACACACACACACACACACACCGATGACAGTGGACAGTATAATATTTTGTCACATTATGTCACCTAATTAATATTAATGAGCCAAGCTGATAAGATAGTTCCTACGTTCCTCCACCCCTGGATCTTAGCACACATTTTGCCATTGATAACTAAATCATGCATCACAAAACAAGTTTCACACAATTTATCACACATCAGGAAAATGTTTTTCCTCTAAGTGCACAGATCTCATCATTGATTTTCAGTATTGTCAGTTACATTTCCCAACAAATTCACATTCTCCTTATGAAGCAACAACAATAACTAGCTACCAAAAATCAGATATTGTGGCCATGCTTTAGATTATTATGTTCTGCATCTGTGCATGGTTTCAAGGTTGGCCTGTCAACACTCTTTTTTCCAGCCTCCATCCAGAGGAAGTGGGGGGACTCCAGAGAAGAGATTTGCATGGCTTCATTGTTTTCCGCTGTGAGTAATTTGAATGGGGCAGAGGGAACCGATAGAGCAGACACTCTACGTGAGCTTGTGCTAGGCAACAGCTGTCTTATCTCTATCCATTGTTTTTTTTGTTGTTTTTTTGTGACCAAATACCATAACGGATGTAACACAGGAAGGGAGATGTCATTGGAATGGAAACGAATTTGACAGTTGAGAAAATCAAGGTCACATTCTATTTGGGTTCGGTGTGTGTGGCGAGGACTGTCACTGCCTGGTCGGAGATCAGTCTGAGCATGTCTGGCTGTCAAACAAGTCTCGTGTGTCTGCCGTTTACAAACTCTTGAGCCCCTGCCCACTCATATCATCTGCAACACACTAATAATTCACGACTAATCCTACCCATATCAAATCAGAGATTAAATGTAATTTACCGCAGTAATCACTGGCGATCATTGAATTCATAGTTTTGGAACTGATTGGAGTGATACACACAAAACATTCCCCTTAAAGGAATAGTTCACCAATAAATTAAAATTCTGTCATTATTTACTCACCCTCATGTTGTGAGAAAAAGGAGATATTTGGAATGACGTACAAGTCAGTGTGTCAGCATAAACTCAACGAATCATTGTAATCTGCTCAAGAGGCCTGTGTTCTGAACCAAGAGCTGCCTGCATCTAAAGAGCCCTAAAAGCGGGGTGAGACATGGTTGTTAAATCTGACATGGTGCTGGTCAGGGAAAACAAATAGGATGGATGAGTCTATTCTCAAGCTGTCTATTAGTTTTTGATAGTCTGTTCTGGGTACCTGTATATTTAAAGACCACATTTGCCTCACACTTTCATGGGATAGAGGCACTGCACAAAAGTTGATCAGTTTCCATCCATTTCAGCAAGTCCACTCATTTACTCAACATGTATATTACCCCCATGCTGTTTTGGCTAAAGCAGGTTTTAAATTGTATGCTGTATGATATATATATGATATGTAATATGATATAAAATTAATATGAACGTTTAGATTATATTTTATCTAGTGTTTATGCTGACTCATTATCATCAACAAAGCTTGTGCTTGCAAATATGTGTTCAGGTTAAATGAGTAAAATCACATTAAATATGCCCATATTAGAAAATCAGCATATTATAATGATTTTTGAAGGATCATGTGACACTGAAGACTGCAGTAATGATGCTGAAAATTCAGATTTGATCACAAATTGCATTTTACAATATATTCAAATAGAAAACTGTTCTTTTAAATTGAAAAAAAGAGTTTACAATATCACTGTTTTTACTGTATTTTTGATCAAATAAATGCAGCCTTGGTGAGCAGAAGAGACTTCTTTTAAATGGTAGTGTAGGTCTAAAATGAAGTTAAGTCTTTATGTAAAGAAAATGTATAGTCAGATTACTTCTTTTAACTTAAAACTTGATTTTGATCATTAATTCTCCTCACATTTAATCTCTTTCTGTCACATTCCTCAGTGATAGGCCCAGGGGAGGGTCTTTTGTCATCTCAGGTGTGAATTACAATCAATATTCATGATAGTTCACGTCTCCTCGCATATGACCTTTCTAACACTAAAAGTGTCTTACAAAAGTTCAATTACTATATGAATGAGTGATCAGGATGGTTTTCACATAATTTTGTAGCAAAAACTCTAGGCTACAAGATCCAGTTCTCAAAAGGCGTGTGGACAAATGTTTAGTATGTGTTATATGGCCTTATTTCAATAGCTTAAAAATGTTGACTCAAAATGACTCAAAAACCATGCAAAAACGTTATTTTCTCAAAAATACAAACGTGTACACACGTTGCTCACATATTATAGTAGCCCAGTTTGAGCTGAATACAATGTTATCAGACTTTAGCCATTAATGTGTTTTTAAGCAACTGAAAAAAGCACAAATGTCAAGGCATGTCAAAACTTCTCCAGGGCCCAAAATACCCTCAGAACTCAAAGGGTAAAACAAAGACAGCACATTAACCTTTTCATGTGTATGGTCTAAATTCCCCTTCAGTACCCCCTGGAGTGAGTTATTTTTGCACATGACACTGCACAGCTGGTAAAGGGGGACAGAGTGTAGAAGAGCATTTTGTTTATTTATTTTTTAATTATTCATTCGTGTCATAAAACAAATACTGTATAGTAAACAAATGAGTTATGTCTGCTATACTGTATTTGTTTTATTTATTTTTTAAATCAAATGAACTATAATATCAGCACTCTGGTTTGCCTAAATGCACTGTTTGACTTCTCAGACATTGTGTGTGTGTGTGTGTGTGTGTGTGTGTGTGTGTGTGTGTGTGTGTGTGTGTGTGTGTGTGTGTGTGTGTGAGCGTGTATTTATCACTTTGTGGGGACCAAATGTCCCCATAAGGATAGTAAAACCCGAAATTTTTGACCTTGTGGGGACATTTTGTCGGTCCCCATGAGGAAAACAGCTTATAAATCATACTAAATTATGTTTTTTGAAAATGTAAAAATGCAGAAAGTTTTCTGTGAGGGTTAGGTTTAGGGGTAGGGTTAGGTTTAGGGGATAGAATATAAAGTTTGTACAGTATAAAAACCATTATGTCTATGGAAAGTCCCCATAAAACATGGAAACACAACATGTGTGTGTGTGTGTGTGTGTGTGTGTGTGTGTGTGTGTGTGTGTGTGTGTGTGTGTGTCTGTCATGCACTAATGTAAACAGACTTGGCTGCGTGCATTGGATAATCATGCTCGATCAGCATGTTTTTACTGTGAGTATATGAGTTGTAATCTGTTATTTTGGTGCTTTTGTGATAGTTTAGGTGTCTGTTTCAGAAAACAAATGTATTATATGCCTAAAAATACAGTTCTGTGGTTTAAAAGACTGTATGAGTAACTGTTTGAATGAATATAAATTACAGATGCTTGACCAGTGCAGCCTGTGTCAGCGCAAAACCTGATTTTAATCTGGCAGCTTGTAACGTTACTGGGTGTTGCAGAAACACATATGTGTGATGCTACACTGCAGTCACATATGTGTGGCAGTACATGTGAAAGGGTCAATAAGAAGTTGGTTGTGTAAATGGACTGTATGCAATAAATTAGATGTATGCAATATTACGTTCTTCTGTGCATTGTCTGCATCCTTGATGAATGTCAGGCATATTTCTATGACAGTGACATGCTCCTTTTATACACATGGAAAATTTGATTCAAGAGCTGCATTGAATTAATTATTATTAACAATTTTAATTTACTGACACACAAATCATGGCTAGTATAAACATTGCACCATATCAGCGTACACACCACTTCTACCAGTTGATTTTGAAAAATGTAATCAATTTATTGAAACGCAAATAAATGTAACCAAAAATATTTCTAAATTCAAATTACACTTCAAATGAAACGAAAATATAATAAAAATAATGAAGTGAGGATCTGGGTAGCTCAGTGAGTAAAGACACTGACTCCCACATCTGGAGTCGCAAGTTAGAATCCAGGGTGTGCTGAGTAGCCAATTGGCCCGGTTGCTAGGGTGGGTAGAGTCATGTTGGGTTAACCTCCTCATAGTCGTTATAATGTGGGGCACATGGTGAGTTGTGCATGGATGCCGTGGAGAATAGCATGAAGCCTCCACACATGCTAGGTCTCTGCGGTAATGCGCTCAACAAGGCACATTGATGCACGGATTGATGGTCTCAGACGTGGAGGCAACTGGGATTCGTCCTCCACCACCCAGATTGAGGCGAGTCACGATGCCACCACGAGGACTTATAGCGCATTGGGCATTGGGCATGACAAATTGGGGAGAATTTTTTTTATAAAATAATAATAAATAAATAAATAAAAATAACGAAGTGGTAAATTTTGTTTTATAATTAAATCCAAACATTTTTCTCTCTCCAACTTGCTCCACTGGCCCCTTTTGCAATGAATTACAAATCACTCTACGACAACTGGTGGAAAATTACTAGTCAAAATAAAATGATAAATACAATTGTAAATATACAAGAATAATAATAATACATATAAACTTAACAATACAAATAATAATAATAATTGAAAAAATAAACCATGACCTCTAGAAAGTTTAACACATTTACATTTATGCATTTGGCAGACGCTTTTATCCAAAGCGACTTACAGTGCACTTATTACAGGGACAATCCCCTGGAACAACCTGGAGTTAAGGGCCTTGCTCAAGGGCCAGTGGCATCTTGGTGGTGCTGGGGCTTGAACCCCTGACCTTCTGGTCAGTAACCTTGAGCCTCAACCACTGAGCCACCACAGCGACACAAATCTCATAATTTTTTGTTTCAACAAAAGGCTTCAAAAGCAATTGAAGGGACATGGTTTGATGTTTTGTACTTTCAGAATTTGGACATGAACTTTATTACCACCTGTTGGAGAAATTTCCAAACTGAAAATGCAGGAACGGAATTTGGACTTTGTGCTGAGTTAAGATGTGGTATTAAAACGTCTTTGCGCAATGACCAAATTCTTAGGAAAATAGCAAGCTTCACTTTGCGGCACTTCATTTACATACAATACACCAACAGGTTGCACGCCTACATCCACAGTAAAGCAAACACTCGCACCAACGCCCAGTTGTGCTTTGCACATAGAATTAGCACTCTCACAAAAATTTTACAAAATGTTGCGCACAGTCGTAGTGCATTGTGCTTTGTCCACTCACGAAAATAGAGCCTCAGGTGTCTAAGGGACTGTTACGAGGAGGAGGGTGGGGCCAGGCCGTGAGTACGCCTGGCCCCACAGGACAAACCATCAAAGTAACATTTAATGAAAACTTAAAAAGGCACAAACATAAACACACACACGACAGCTGCATGTGGCTCACTCTCTCCCGAACTGCCGCATCCGGCTCATCTTTATCCCTCTCCTCGGCTGATTAGCCTGATTGGGGGCTGGGCGTGGAAACTCACGGCCCTGACCCACCCTCCTCCTTGTCACAGGGACATAAGCAGAGCTCCACTAATGTCCTTTGTCTGATCCCTCTGGTTTTGGATCTGTTGGATGTCTTGATCAAAATTTGGATCGCTTTCTGTTATTGTAACTTGGCCATAATTATTCCAGGTTGCATGCTTGAGTTACAGTGGTGTCTGTGAAAGAATTGACTTCTCAAAGACCCCATTTACACCTTGCATTAACATGCATTTCATATCGGGATAGTATCTGGATATTCTTTTGATGGATTTCATTTACACTTGGCAGTCAAATTTGTCTCCACTGTGATCAGACAGATCCGATCAGAGTTACCTGTACAAAATGGAAAACACTACCTACTTATTACATCAGAGTCTGTCACTTCTCCTTTTAGCAAATGTTAAAAATGTTTATGGATAATTAAAAGGCTTTCAATCACTTTAACAGTCAGAGTTTTACTTCATTGAACATTTTTTGGCAACTGCCAAAGCAAAATTTAGGGTCGGCGAAGCAAATGTAATCATATTTATCTTGTGTTCGGCACTTTGTAAGTGCTAAATATGCTTCTCATCCAAAACGCATGAATGAAGCTTGGTTTCACATTAGTGGTTAAAAAACATGAGAGAGACACAAGCAAGTGGGGATTTGAGGAGAGAGATGAGACATTCAAAGTGTGATAATATTGTTAATTGTTCATGTAACAAGATTGCAAAAGGCAGTGGCTGTTGTGTTCTTCATATTACAATGGCAAAATAAACAGAAAAAGGCACAAAAAGAACCCACAACAGCACTTAAACAATGGAGGACTGTAACGTACATATCACATAATTTATTTTTGTGTAGTTGCATCTGCAGTGGTCCTTGACCACCTTGGAATGTGGTTTCAGTGATTCACAATGTGCATTTACACCTTGCACTTTATGTGGTCAAATGCTATCGACAGCAATCCAATCTCGAAAACGCATGTTAATGCAAGGTGGAAATGGGGCCAAAGGGTGTCCACATACTATTAGGCCCAAAGCATACTCTACTCTAGGTGATCATTATTTTGTGAATAGCATGTTAGTGGATTAACATTCTTGTTGTTTTTGGAACATTACTATCATCTTTATTTTAATTCAGTTTTTGGGATAGGTTTAGGGTACATTTTAGCACATGGGTTAAGGCACCAAGAGAGAATGACCTCATATCAAACTAAATCTTGCCAAAAAGAAGGGTTTTTGTGCTCATTGAGGTGTCTCGAAACAGCATGCCAGTGCAAACTTTCAGGAAAACTTTGTACTGGCTGTTAAACACATTCTTACTGCCATTGGTCCATGTCATCAGTGACCCAGTGCTCCACCTACTTTGACACACCATCTTTTTTCAGTTGATGTCTTCACTCAGTCCTCGACATGAACACAGTGGAATGCAGATTTGCCAAGCTGGTGCAAACTTAATTAAATCTGTATGATATTTGGCATACAGACATTTCCAAGACCATTTTCAAAAATCTATCAAATATAAAATACAATAACAGATGGTACCCGGTGCATATTATTATGGCCACATGTATCATGTCAGCTTTAGAATTAGCACCAGGAATGCAGAATGTCAACATGAAAAAATGTGCATTAAGTGTATCTGAGCCTTTAAAGGCATGTACATCATTCATATTAACCTATTATTTTCCTGTAATATTTGGGGTATGTGTACTTTGTCTAAAGTGTACATGCAAAGTTCCACTTTGGGGGACCTGGGTAGCCCAGCGAGTATTGACGCTGACTACCTCCCCTGGAGTCATGAGTGCGAATACAGGGCGTGCTGAATGACTCCAGTCAGGTCTCCAAAGAAACCAAATTGGCCCAGTAGCGTGGGCCTCGACACGTGCTAAGTTCCCGCAGTAACGCACTCAAGCCACGTGATAAGATGCACGGATTGACGGTCGCAGATGCGGAGGCGACTGAGATTCGTCTTCCACCAACCGGATTGAGGCGAGTCACTACGCCACCACAAGGCCTTAAAGCGCATTGCGAATGGGACATTCCAAATTGTGGAGAAGGGACAAAATAAAACAAAAAAACTTTCTACTTTGGTGGAAGCCCATGAGAAGCTTTCTCGGTAGAGTCTATGGTACTGTTTTCGAAATAGCATACTGCAATAGTCCTACCATTCTCTATACTTGTAGTTTTGGTTGCACAATGGCTCTCTAGCTATGACAATGACAAGGGATTTCACTTACTGATAGAATACTTTGAGTGCACTTGAATTTGTTGTGGATAAAAACCTCTGCCAAATGCATACTTTAGAACACAAAAATAATAATCGTGACCCCAGTCACAAGATTGATTTTGTTTGGTCACATTCAGAAATGTGTCAGAGTGCAATATATAGCCCCATTCATAAATGTTTCTCTTTCAGGTCAACTACTGTGATGTTGAAGCAACAGCTTGAAGAGAATCTTGCTCAGCAAGTTAGCTCAACATGTTTATATTTAGCTTCCTGTGAAATAGCATCTGGTTTAATAGCACAGACATTTGAAGGTAACTCTGTCATCCCATCGAGTACTGTTTTGTTACAGTGCACATGGTAAAGGGATAGTTCACCCCAAAATGAAAATTGTTTCATCATTTACTCACCCTCATGCCATCCCAGATGTGTATGACTTTCTTTCTTCTGATTTTTAGAGGAATATCTCAGTTATACAATGCAAGTGAATGGTGATCAGGCCTTTGAAGCTCCAAAAAGGAGATAAATTCAACATAAAAGTAATCCATACAACTCCAGTGGTTTAATCCATGTTTTGGATGAGAACAGACAAACAAAATATATTTTATTCACTGTACATTTAGCCATTGCAATATATAGTCATGATCATGATTTCAAGCTTGATTACTATTTCAAGTACTTGATGCATGCACAGAGCCCTAGATGGGGTTACAGGAAGTGTAATCGAGCTTGAAATCTTAATCACCAGGGAGACTGCTGTCAAGATGTACAATGAAAACTTTTTATTATGAGTTATTTATTGGTCTGTACTTTGGAACCAACTGGATCATTTCAGGATACATTGATTAAGCCACTGGAGTTTGGATTATGTTAATGCTGACTTTATCTGTTTTTTGGAGCTTAATAGACCTGATCACCATTCACTTGCATCGTATGGACCTACAGAGCCGAGATATTTTTCTATATCTTCGTTTGTGTTCAGCAGAAGAAAGAAAGTCATATACATCTGGGATGGCATGAGGGTGAGTAAATGAATACAGAATTGTCATTTTTGGGTAAACTAACCCTTTCCTTACAGTATGTTCAACAGGACTGAAAATTGACAATGCACAGGCCAACCATCCATGTCTGTGTTTGCATATTGCATAAAGTATGTTTCTGGCTTTAACTCAGTGCCACAGAATGTTGCAACATGGAGAGCACAGACTCAAATTTGTTTTAGTTTGAGTTTAGCATTGCAATTCAGGCCCCGCATTGACCAGTGTGTCTTGTTGAGAATCGCTAAAGACAAAGTGCTAATATTGATTACAGAGGTATCAATATAGAGGAGGGCATAAAAGAAGGAACAAACTTGACTAATACTACACATTCATAAACACACTTTGCAAGAGCTGACAAAACCCTTATTATATTAATTTCTCGCTATGGCTGTGTTTGTTTTGACATTGAAGCATTATAATCTTGTTTACACTGGTGGAGGTGACAGAAAATCGGGTGTTCCATGTATCACAGATATGATATTCTAACCGCATCCACCCAATATTTAAAACACAAACAGGAATGATTAATCAGATCACCATGGAGATATTGGATTCCTCTGGTTCTCTCCAATCGATATGCTCTTTTCTCAAAGGGGAAAGTTTGAGATTTCATTAACCCACTGGGAAGCACTTGACTGTGGTGGCTGAACCATTAGATGAGGTGAGAAAGGCCAAGTCCATTCTTTTGGCCAAATAACGTATATTTCCTTCCGCTTGTCTATACTTCTCTTTTAGGGCTGTACTTTACCAAAGCGGTGACTAGGATTTATGGAGCAATAAACATTAAATGTATTCAAAAAATGAAACCCCATTTTTTTACCGCCTCCCAATTTTGATATATACTGTTTTGCTATTTGTTCAAACATTTTCCATCTTTCTTTTGTACAATATTCTGTAATTAATATTAGTTTATCTTGCTGCATGGCCTGCAAGCATATCTGCAGTATTGCATGGTTTATTCATGTTGAATTTGAATATGTTTCTCAGCCATGCTCAATTCTTAATGTGCCATTGTACAGTATCTTAAAGCTTTGACTTACTGTCTTCAAAGAGACAATGAATCTTTCTGAGTAACTTATATATGACATAGTAATCAGTCATTAGCTTTTTCATTTTCCATTCATCGCCAAGCCTTGTGATACATATACCACCTAAAGCATTGTTGTACATTTGTGCGTTTAAATCAACATTCAAACTAATTGTACAAATCTGTTATTTGGTTCCCTAGCAGTATAATCTTACATGGGTATGTATGTGTTTGTGCACTGGAGTTCATCATAAATTCTCTTGAATTTGTATTCCGAAGGAACACACAGTTTCCAAAGAAAGTCCAAAGACAAATGTCTCATTAGCACATGCACTAACTTGCATTTGATCTGGGAAAATTGAAATGGTTGAAAAATAGAAGGTGATCTTGTTGGTTTATATATATATATATATATATATATATATATATATATATATATATAGCTCCTCTGTTTTATTTCATTTAGTTGAACACTAATTTTAATGTGGCATGTGTATAGAGTGGCAAATACACTTGAAGTTTAATATTTTCAATGGACAGAATGGACATAGGGTTTTACTGTAGTTTTATAAATTGCTTTCAAGTGCTAATTAAACCCACTCCAAATCATGCATACAAGAGACAGTACAGTCCCTCACAAAGTCATGCTTTTTTGTCTTAACAACCTTGCAGGCAGTATTTCCTCTCCTCAGACTTTCATCGATTGATTACACTCAGCCCTCAACACAAAACCACCAGACAGGGATAAAACAGCAATGATTTCTCTGCTCTGCCATGTTGAGGTTCTGATTAACAGGCCATTGCCATTACATTTAACTGTATTTTAATGAGGAATGGCCCTAAATCAATGAAATTACATTCAATTAATTCTTTCTGTATTCTTGCAGATCTATGCAGTTACATCAGTGCAATCTGTCCTTTAATGTTCACTTTAAAACAACATCATACACGTACTGAAATGCAATGCAAATAGTGGTTTTATATGTACCTTTATTAAGCATTATATTTAGCTTTATATTTTGTTTTATGGGTTGTTGATGCATAAGGTGTCCATGGACTATGATATTTTAGTTAAAATGTAATATAAATGTATAATGGGTGTGTATTTCTTGGGTCCAGTAATTGGTCACCTTTTTTAATCACCTTTTTGTCTACACTAGTTCATTTTAAATGGTCCTGCAGTGTGACAAATACATTTTTAAAAGTACAAATATTCCATGTAGTGTCTAAATTAATATGAAATCATAAAAGCTGCATGTATAATGGTGTTTTAAATAGTTTGAGATAGAGTATTGACTTGTGCGGACACTCATGTGACCGCACCACTTTGGGACCAAAACCCCAAACACCTTCAGTGTGGATATGGCAAAAGTCTGTGAAATGTTTGTTTATATTTATTAGGCTTAGTGATACTGATGTTTACTTAACAGAGCCAAAATATTATTTTTCTTTTAATAAAGTTATATACCTGTATGATACATATGGCAAAAAATATATATACATTTCACTTTCTGCTACAAAGCTTAAACTAGGGATGTTCCGATACCGGTATCGGAATCAGGTCTGATACCACACTTGTGTGCTAGTACTCATGCTCATAAAAATGCTCAGATACCAAAAGCCGATATCATGACATAAAAATTTAATTATGTAAACACTTAGCGCACAAATTCTGATCACGTTATTTATCCACACATGCTGCAATTTAATGAGAAAAATATATCATTTACTTTGCATATGCAGCACGGTTCAAATGTGAGCAGAGCACTAATGAATGTGTGGAGACATTGGTGTGCCTCCTTGGCTCATACTGGGAAACACCGTCATGATCAGAAATCGATCAGTTTGTTGCAGATGACAGCAAACAGAGCGCAAATTCACTTTGTAGCACGAGGCACATACAGAGTACATACTTATTTAATTAACTAGCCGTCTTTTAGCAGTTTAATATTCACTTTGAGTCACATAGCACTGGCTTTTCACACAGAAACATATAAGCTCTGTCAAAATAAAAGCTCAATTTAAATGAAAAAAAAAAGATTTGATAGAAATAGATCATTATTGTAAAGTTATATAATATTCACTGTATTACCACTATACACTACTACTACTAATAATAATAAAAAAATCAATTGTATTTTATTTAAACAATATTGTACTTCTGTGATGCTCTGTTTTGCTCTCTATTTGACAAAATATTTCTCCAATGCTGTATTTTGGATTGTGCTGTGAGGGTCTGTATAAAAGCACTTAAAAAAATAATACATCATTTTGAAAATGAATTGTTGTATTTTCATTTGATTTAAGTTAATGAATTTATTCATTAATTTAAACACCATTTTAAAGATTAAATTGAAATAATCTGTATAAACAAAATCAAACAGATATCAGACTCGGTATCAGCGAATATCAGAAAAAAGTATCGTTACTCGTACTCGTTCTTAAAATAATGGTATTGTGACACCCCTAGCTAAAACATTGTTACGAATGATTAACGAGGCAGACGAGGAGATGCGGATCCAAACGCAGTTTGAATTTTATTGAATAAGAAAACACAAAATGAACAACCCACGATGGGGAAAAGAAACATAACCTGAAGAAGCTGACCAAGGTAGACACGAGCAGGGAACTAGGGAGAGAAGCACACGCCAAGACAACATCAAACAACAATCGACGAAGACTGGACAAAGACACGGGGTATAAATACATAAACAAGGGAAAAAGGGGCCAATGAACGAACAGAACTCAAACAAGATAATAAGGTGATTAACAGAAGCAAACGGCAAACTAATGAGGGCAGGTGAAAACAATGACAGGGAACACGAACGCTAACAGAGGACTGTGGAGTTACATAAGGGACTAAAGTGAAAACTAAGAAGTGCAAAAGTGACAAGATGGAAAACAAGAGGGCAACAGTGAAACAAGACAGGGTAACCATAACAGAGCCCCCCCCAAAGGATCGGCTTCCAGACGATCCTTAACAACAAATAACAAAAGACAAAAACCCACAAGAACAACATGAGGGCACCAGGGGCAAACAGACAGTCCAAGTGGGCACATGGGCAGACAGGCAGACCAGGGGGGCACACTGGGCAGGCAGGAAGTCCGGGGGGGAAATGAGACAGTCCACGAGGGCACAAATGGAGGTGAGACAGTCCACAGGGGCACAAGTGGAGACAAGGGTTAGGGGCCCAGGGAGGCATCGACTGGGCAGGGACAGGTTTCGATGGTCTGGGAGCTGGCCACCGGGCAAGGGTACGTGCAGGAGGCCTGGGAGCTGGCCACAGGGCGATGACAGGTTTGGGGAACCTGGGAGGAGGCCACTGGACGGGGACTGGGTCAGGAGGCCGGGGGGGAGGTCTCAGGACGGGAACAGGGTCAGGAGGCCTGGGTGGAGGCCACCGGACAGGGTCAGGGGGCCTGGGAAGAGGCCACGGGACTGGGACTGGGTCAGGAGGTCCGGGAGGAGGCCACAGGACTGGGACCGGGTCAGGAGGCCTGGGAGGAGGCCACAGGATAGCGGCCGGCTTTGGTGGCCTGGGAGGTGGTCGTGGGCCAAGGGCCGGTTCAGGGGACCTGGGAGGTGACCACGGAACAGAGGCCGGTTTTGGTGGCCTAGGAGATGGAGTGGCCACAGGGGAGCCCGGCGGCGCTGCGTGAGGCGGAGCCAAGGAGGACCTCTGAGGCGGAGCCGAGGGAGGTGATGGCTCAGAAGGCCCAGAAGGCAGAGCTGAGGGAGGCTCAGGAGGTGGAGCTGAAAGAGGCTCAGGAGGCGGAGCCGGGGTAGGCGGCACCGTGGGAGGCTTTAGGAGCGGAGACCAGGAAGACTCTGGAGGCTCTGGGGGCAGAGACGTAGGAGGCTCTGAGGGTGAAGCCGTCGAAGGCTTGAGTGGCTCGAGAGGCGGAGCCGGAGGAGGCTCGGGAGGCGGAGCCATAGGAGGCTCGGGAGGCTCTGAGGGCGGAGCCGTCGAAGGCTTGAGTGGCTTGAGCGGCGGAGCCGTAGGAGGCTCGGCGGGCGGTGCCGTCGAAGGCTTGAGTGGCTCGAGAGGGGGAGCCGTAGGAGGCTCGGGAGGCTCTGAGGGTGGAGCCGTCGAAGGCTTGAGTGGATCGAGAGGCGGAGCCATAGGAGGCTCTGGAGGCGGAGCCGCAGGAGGCCCCGGGGCGGAGCTGCAGGAGGCTCGAGAAGCGGAGCTGCAGGAGGCTCGAGAGGCTCTGGGGGCAGAGCCGTAGGGGGCTCAAGAGGCTCTGGGGGCGGAGCCGTCGAAGGCTTGAGTGGATCGGGAGGCGGAGCCGTAGGAGGCTCTGGGGGCGGAGCCCTGGAAGGCTCGAGAGGCGGAGCCCTGGGTGGCTCGAGAGGCCTGGAAGGTGGAGCCCTGGAAGGCTCGAGAGGCTCGAGAGGTTCGAGAGGCGGAGCCCTGGGAGGCTCGAGAGGCTTGAGAGACGGAGCCCTGGAAGGCTCGAGAGGCTTGAGAGACGGAGCCCTGGAAGACTCGAGAGACTTGATAGGCGGAGCCCTGGCAGGCTCGAGAGGCTTGAGGGGCGGAGCCCTGGCAGGCTCGAGAGGCTTGAGGGGCGGAGCCCTGGCAGGCTCGAGAGGCGGAGCCCTGGCAGGCTCGAGAGGCTTGAGAGGTGGAGCTCTGGGAAGCTCAGAGGGCGGAGCTCTGGAAAGCTTGGGAGGCTTGAGAGACGGAGCCCTGGAAGACTCGAGACTTGAGAGGCGGAGCCCTGGTAAGATCGGAGGGCGGAGCTCTGGAAAGCTTGGGAGGCTTGAGAGGCGGAGCCCTGGAAGACTCGAGGGGCTTGAGGGGCGGAGCCCTGGTAGGCTCGAGAGGCTTGGGAGGCGGAGCCCAAGAAGGCTTGAGCGGTGGAGCTCTGGGAAGCTCGGAGGGCGGAGCTCTGGAAAGCTCGGGAAATTCGGACGGCGGAGCTCTGGAAGGCTCGGGAAACTCGGATGGCGGAGCTCTGGAAAGCTCGGGAAACTCGGAAGGCGGAGCTCTGGAAAGCTCGGGAAACTCGGATGGCGGAGCTCTGGAAAGCTCAGGAAACTCGGATGGCGGAGCTCTGGAAAGCTCGGGAAACTCGGATGGCGGAGCTCTGGAAAGCTCGGGAGGAGGAGCCCTGGAAGACTCGAGAGACTTGAGACTTGGGAGGCGGAGCCCTGGTAGGCTCGAGAGGAGGAGCCCTGGAAGGCTCGGGAGGTGCTGGCTCTAGGACGATCGAGGCTTCTGGTGCTGGCTCTTGGACGGTCATGGCTACTGGCACTGGCTCTTGGACGGTCGTGGCTACTGGCACTGGCTCGTGGACGGTCACGGCTACTGGCGCTGGCTCGTGGACGGTCACGGCTACTGGCGCTGGCTCAGGGACGGTCGAGGCCACAGGCGCTGGCTCAGGGACGGTCGAGGCCACAGGCGCTGGCTCAGGGACGGTCGAGGCCACAGGCGCTGGCTCAGGGACGGTCGAGGCCACAGGCGCTGGCTCAGGGACGGTCGAGGCCACAGGCGCTGGCTCAGGGACGGTCGAGGCCACAGGCGCTGGCTCAGGGACGGTCGAGGCCACAGGCGCTGGCTCAGGGACGGTCGAGGCCACAGGCGCTGGCTCAGGGACGGTCGAGGCCACAGGCGCTGGCTCAGGGACGGTCGAGGCCACAGGCGCTGGCTCAGGGACGGTCGAGGCCACAGGCGCTGGCTCAGGGACGGTCGAGGCCACAGGCGCTGGCTCAGGGACGGTCGAGGCCACAGGCGCTGGCTCAGGGACGGTCGAGGCCACAGGCTGGCTCAGGGACGGTCGAGGCCACAGGCTGGCTCAGGGACGGTCGAGGCCACAGGCGCTGGCTCAGGGACGGTCGAGGCCACAGGCGCTGGCTCAGGGACGGTCGAGGCCACAGGCGCTGGCTCAGGGACGGTCGAGGCTACAGGCGCTGGCTCACTGACGTTTGAGGCTAACGGCACTGGCTCACTGACTTCTGAGGCTACAGGCTCTGGCTCATTGACGTTTGAGGCTAACGGCACTGGCTCACTGACGTTTGAGGCTAACGGCACTGGCTCACTGACGTCTGAGGCTACAGGCTCTGGCTGGATTACCGTGGTATGTGCCGGCTTAGGTTAGCCGGGCGCTGAGGGCAGAGTCAAGGGGGGTTTAGGGCATGGGGCTGCGGCAGGCGGAGGCTGGAGCCCAGAGACCACTCCCTTTCTCCTCTTCCTCCGGGCTGATGCGACTGGCGAGGCTGGGATGCTGTTCCTGGTCAGCGTGGGTTCAGGCTCGCTGGCCGTGGTTGACGAGGACTCAGGCTTGCTGATGGTAAAGCCCGTAGGCGCTGGTTCGCTCACTGTGACATACGTGGCCGCTGGCTCGCTCACTGTGACATACGTGGCCGCTGGCTTGCTCACTGTGACAGGCGTGGCCGCTGGCTCGCTCACTGTGACAGGCGTGGCCGCTGGCTCGCTCACTGTGACAGGCGTGGCCGCTGGCTCGCTCACTGTGACAGGCGTGGGCCCTGGCTTGCAGACCGGGGCAGGCGTGGGCTCTGGCTTGCAGACCGGGGCAGGTGTGACAGGGGGAGCCCCGGACAGCTGAAGGGTCTCGACAGTGGGTGGAGGGGTAGGGTCCTCCTCTACGACGCCCACGGTGAGCTGTGAGCCGCAAACTAGTAGGGTCACCTCCAGGAAGTCGCAGAGCGTCCAGGCGTGCGTTGCCTGTGGCAACCGCTCCCTCAGCGCCGCGTTCAGATTGCCCCTAAAGAAGGCCACCAAGGCTGAGTCCGGGAAGTCTGAGACACTCGCCAGGTTCAGGAAATCGTGGATGTGGTCTTCAATGGGGCGGTCCTCTTGCTTTAAGCACAGCAGGTGGTAGTTCGCACGTTGGACTGCTGGATCCATGGGTGGGTCGATCATTCTGTTACGAATGATTAACGAGGCAGACGAGGAGATGCGGATCCAAACGCAGTTTGAATTTTATTGAATAAGAAAACACAAAATGAACAACCCACGATGGGGAAAAGAAACATAACCTGAAGAAGCTGACCAAGGTAGACACGAGCAGGGAACTAGGGAGAGAAACACACGCCAAGACAACATCAAACAACAATCGACGAAGACTGGACAAAGACACGGGGTATAAATACATAAACAAGGGAAAAAGGGGCCAATGAACGAACAGAACTCAAACAAGATAATAAGGTGATTAACAGAAGCAAACGGCAAACTAATGAGGGCAGGTGAAAACAATGACAGGGAACACGAACGCTAACAGAGGACTGTGGAGTTACATAAGGGACTAAAGTGAAAACTAAGAAGTGCAAAAGTGACAAGATGGAAAACAAGAGGGCAACAGTGAAACAAGACAGGGTAACCATAACAAACATAATGCATTGTTGAAAATAAAAGGGCAGTCTTTAAAGTTTTTAAGCCACACGACATTTGTTTTTTTTTCCCAAAGGTGGAAGTCACCCTTACTGGAGTGACACCTGCTGAAGTGCTCCAAAAATTGCTCTATTAAACACATTTCTTCTGCATCCTGATTTTTGTCTACATATTTAATAAGTTACTTAGATGTTGTTTTTAACTGATTGACTTTATCTAGCATAGTATTACAGAAAATGTTACAAATATTAAAGCCGCACCAAAATTTGCTGTGTTAGTACATACATATGCCATATGGTGTATGTACTACAATGGAATTACACACATGCATTATCTCATTGGGAATTTTAAAGATAGTGATATCTATTATATTATTGCATTTATTTGGATATGTTTGCCAAAATATAATTGCATTTATAAATAAATAAAATTCATAATTTGCATTTCTTCTTTTCAGAGACAAATTTACATGGAAAAGTTTTATGGAAAAGGCAAGAAGAGTGCACAATTAGTTATTCCAATTAACAACAGTGAGGATGAACTAGGTTTGGTGACTGTGAAAATAATTGACAGTATAGAAGAACACATTTTAGTTGGTAAAGTTTGTAAATAGTTCCAAGTGTATAAAAACATAAATTAATTAAAGAAACATTCATTTAATTCAAGGACTAATTTATATATTTTTTAAGAAAAACAAGTTTTGGGACAATTTTCATGCTATTGAGTGCTGAAAACATGCTAAAAAATGTACTTCAACCACTCCAGAGATGTCCGATAGAGAAACAACACAGCAAAATCCTCACGTCATGTTTCAAGCCAGAGATGTTAGTGAAGTCATTCTGCCTCCTCTCCTGGTGAAGAGATAGTATTACCCATCATGTGCCCATACATCTTTTCTTCTCCAGATGACCAGCTCTCCCCTTTGGGATTGACACCTACCATTTATTCTCATTTTATGCCTTCTTCAAAGACGTATGGAGCTCCTTAGAGGTATAACTAGCCCGGCTATCAGCAGACTGTGTCGTCCGAGCTATCCTGGAGCTGTGATGCTCCCACTGTGCCAAGCCATCAGCAACGGCCGGCATAAGAAGACTGATGCTATCCCATTATGCTCTGGGAATAAGCGGCAGCACATCAGCCTGTCCTCTGTGAGGAGGGTAGAGAGGGGTGATTTGTCACTATCAAATGCCCTTTAATTTCAGCATCTGGTTTATGATATTTAGCCTTCAAAGTAACATGTTTTTTTTCAGTGCTTTCATGTCCATTGGCATTTTGTTTACATTAAATGATGAAGCCCCGTGATCTCTCATTTACTGACATTGTTAGACAAGGGGTCTGTGAAGGCACCACGGGGGGTCAGAGACTGGTCAGAGGAGAAGATTTACAAAACACATAGACATTTCAGTAACACTTTACAATAAGGTTGTAACCTTAGTTAATGCAGTAGTTAAAATGAAGTGACAATGAACAATACAGCATTTTATAGTCACTGTAAAAGGTATAGTCCATCCAAAAATGAAAATTATGTCATCATTCATTCACCCTCCTGTCATTCCAACCCACATGACTATATCTTCTGTGGTCCTCTCAAATGTTCTTCAGCTGAAATCTGTTTGTTAGGATCTAAATGCGAATCACTGCTCTCAGTGGCCAAAGCTGGAAGTGTTGTTAAACGGATGGCCACATGTGAGATCCAGTTTCATGGTGAAATGTTTACAGAGTGGTGCCAAAAGATAATAGTTTTTTAGTTGTAAATATTTTAATACAGTCAACAGGAATGCATATTTATCTTAGAGGGAAGATGCAACCTTTGAAAACTCTTGATTTTGATGTGTATCGTCAAGATCAGATATAAAGTAGAGGTGTTCTACAGCTTGTATGCACACCAACACAGAAAGTGATGATAATGTACTATTTCCTATATTCCTAAGCTTATATACTTCCATGTTTTATGTATATGTTCACAGGCTCCAACAGGCATTGCCTCCAAATTCTCATATCTATACAAACATGCTCTGGGCAACATTGAATTTGCAAGTCATATTAAAAACAGCCCCCTTAGCTTGCCATGCATGGTTTCTCTTGTTCTCTTTGTCTTTGGAGGGTGGACGTTTCCTCTTTTCTACACTTTACTGTTTAATTCATAATGGCATTTCTCTCAAAGTAGGATGCCACACTAAGCACTAAAAAGTACATTTGCTCCTGTGTCCTTGAATTGGTCATTAAGTGAACTTTTTAATGCTTTGTTTTGGTTTCTTTCTTTGGGTTTATTTATTCTTATGACATTAATATTAAATATTTGTCTTTGCTGAATTAATTAATCCCCCCAAGAAAATAATATGCAATTCATGCAGATAACGTTTTAGGTACTGCTGTTCAACAAAGAAAGCAAAACCCTTTGTTCTGTGCAAAGTAAACAGCCCAGCAAGCTACTCTCTTGGGCCAAGGTTATGAAGAAACTCATTTATTAGGTTTGCAGAGCAAAGAAAACAAATGGGAAATTACTATAACCAACAACTGAGCAATAATAGAATACCAACCTAAGAAGCTAAAGGGTCATTCCTGTTATACCAGACATTAAAAAATATGCTCTGTTCAAGCTCAGGCTACACAATTGTAGCAATTATAACATAATAAAAAATATATAATATATTATTTTATTAATTATATTTAATTGATCATTTTGTTTAATTCATTTTAATTAATATTTAACTTTATATTAACAGTATGACTAACAAGAGTGTAAAAAAAAAAAAAAGAGCTAAAAATAGCCATTTCTCAATAAGGGACTGATAATAAGCTTACACAAGAGTAAGTTCAAATTGAAAATGTTTTAATCATATCTTGACATTTTTACAACATCATAACAACTTTTACATTTTTATCATTTTTACATTTTAAGTGAGACAAGCCAACTACAAAACATCGCAGAATACCTGATGTTTTAATTGCCAATAGTTTTGCAAGTTTGTGCTGTTTTTCCCACCAAAATGAAGCAACTTCCTCAAGGAACCTATAAAATGATTACTAATTAAAACAATATTTGTTTGAAAAACTTCTTAAGAGAAAGAAAGAATTAAGATCTGGAATTGTGTTTCATGTTAGACATGGCATAAATGGAAATATCTGCTCAAACCATTGAAAATGTACCTCTATATTGCAATGAAAGAAAATGTAAAAACAATTGTTTAATATATAGCAAGACATATATAAAATCCCAGGTACATGTTTCTCTGCATTCCAGATCATCTTGAGTGCTAAAATATACTCTTGACCGCGAGCGAATATGAACGCGTTCGATGCATGCGCATTACGGCTGCTTTGTGATACTCTTTTAATACAGTCAAGAGCAGGCAAGTGTGACGACAATGCACACAGATGAGGACTGTCTGCACGTTGAGAAAATCTCGTTGGAGAAAATGCCACACACGGACAGTCCACACAGACTGTGCTGAAGATGAAGTTTGCGTCACCCATGCTGATCAGCAATGCGGACTACCACATTAAACTTTGGCCTTAATGGGGACATACAGTATATAAAGAAAATGTACTACATAACAGGAATAACCCTAATTTCATTAATTTCGAAACACCAGAATTGAATATCTGTCCATAGCTGAAGATACACAATCAGTCTAAACCATATCTGGGATGAGAATAGAGGGGGAAAAGTGTTGCTTGTGAAACAGACTGTGATTCAGACTGCTCTTAAACTCTTTTGATTGTGCAGAGAGATCTTGTCTCCATCAGGAACAATCCCGAACAGCAGAGAAGCATTCCAGTTCGGGGGTGGCATTTAAATTGCAAACAACAGACACAATCAGTAAGGAAATGGCCATTTCCTGTGAGTCAGTCACCGTGACAATTCTGCTCTGATAGCTACTGTTACAGTACAATGAGCAGGCATTGATGGAGATGTACACAGGGAAAACAAGCCCTCAGAAAGTCAACAAGCTCCTGTAGTTGTGGATGGTCAATGGAGGAGAAAGGGTCGGTATCACCTGTGGGGTTAGCAAGACCGTGGTTTTGCAGCACACAGAGCCAATTGCAGCTCAGTTTGGGCCAATTTAACTTGTTTCTATGCAGCATACTGAGGTTGGGGGTTTGAATAAAAAACCCATGTGAGGTACAAATGAAGGTTTGACACAGTAAAGTGCTTAAACACATTCTGCTACACAATTCATCTGACTATTGAGAAATAAGACAAAAAAATAATCGTCAGATATTTAAAATTAATATTGACAAATAAACACATTTAATATTTGAATGGAGATTACAGGATGTTTTCGATCTAATCTTCTCCATCTATTGAGTTGTCCCCATTGTAAGACAGAAAATCTGACAACATAAACACATGATGTTTCCGAAAGTTCATGTACACTGACATCAACCCCATTCTGCCAATCCTCCATCAGAAATGTTTTTTATGAATTCAGCAACACCATAATTTGATGAAATAAAGAGTGTATAACCTGAAGACCTATTCACACCAAGTCTATGCAAATGTTCGCAACTTGGAACAATGGATTCCCATGGCACTATTCACACACGTCCATGCTATTTTTTTCTTCAGACTGTAATGAAAACTAACTGTCCAATGAGATAAGACCTTTTTGTAATTTTTTCAGAGTCTCTGAAACTGCTTAATCTAGCTTGTTGCTGGCGAAAATCAACTGGCAAACACCAGCATTGGACGTGCAGCTGATACACTCCTCAAAAATATATACTTAAAAATAAATAGTTGCGGTTCATGAACCGTTTGTCCTTTAAACATAAACCTGGTCCATTTTTGAACGTCTACATATAAGCAGTATTAGTATTAGGCCTAAAGCATAAAATATTATAAATGTTCTTAAACATAAAGACTCTGGAGTGTATTCCTGTGCTCATTTCCTAATCTCAAATATGCAGTAAATAAATAATATAGAAGCTGTACATATTCTCTCCATTTAGAAATGTGATACCTCATATTTTATAATATACCTGGAGTTTTGTCTTAAATGTACAGTATTTACTATGTACTATATATCACTGTGCCGGTTATATTATCATGGCATTGAAAGTAACAGCGAGGATCAGCAATTCTTTTGCACTAAGCTTGTGGTAAAATATCCATAAAAAGACTCTTTGGCAAGGTTGTGAAGGGAAGAGGCGAAAGAGTGAGGATCCAAATATAGAACTTTAATTATAAACAAAATAAATGGATTCAATGAAGGAATCATATGAAGAAACCAGTAATACTAACACAACTGCCGTATGCTGCTATTAATGCACTACACACCAACAAGAACAGACAAAGGAAGAAGGAACAAGAGGGTATATATATACACACATGGGATAACAACATAAATGTGGAACACCTGGGATACAATTAAGGAAGGACCTGAAGACAGAGACAATGGAAGGAAACAAAGGAACTTTCAAAATAAGAGTCATAACAGGAATCCAATGCATTACATTATTTACATGCAATATTTTTCTGTAGACAAACAAATAGCAGAACCACACTGCTATTTTTATTGCAAGGATAATATTACAAAGTATTCCCGTAACAGTGCTTATTTCAAACCATGCACTAGAAACCCTGAATTCTATACAAATATGCAATGATTTATAAATATGCAAAGAAAATGTTTTTTTAAATTGTATGCATATTATACTATACTATCTGTTATTCTTTTTGTACATTTTTCCACATGTATTTATATCACTATACCCCTTGTGTTATATTATCCATGAATTAATCCAGGCATTATAAAAAGAGAAATTGGGTTTGGGAGTTTGTTTGAAATATACACCTAGCAAATATAAAGACACAGGACGTATATTTATGCAACAACGCTTTTTACTCATCTCACTCCCATTAAAACACAGATTATATACTCCCCAAAATGCATCAACACCATGGAAAGAACAACAGTTATGCCAAATGCTTTAGCAATGCTCAATATATTAATCTTTAGCATTGACAGCTGAAGTATAAAAGCAACAGCTACTGTTTAGGTGTGAAATCATTTTTTCGTTTATTTATTTTTTACATCCTCGGTGTGAATAGACTTTTCGTCTGAAGTTCGTCTCATGAAATCATCACAGATTTGGTGTGAACAGGCCAGGAGCATTCTATTGATCACCTCAGATTAATGTATAAGTGGAAAAGCAATTCACTATGCACCATGCCAACATTTCATTAATTTTATCCACTATTTTTTTCTTCTTTTTTCTTAAGGTGATCGTAGTTCATTGCATTCCAGTGGTGTGATTGGAAGCATATGATATATATTTGTGTCCAACAGCTCAAATAGGAGAAGTTTGAGAAGTGTTTTTCTAATATAGTGTGAGATGCACTGATGTTGTTTGTTGCTGATGGCTTGTTTATTGTTTAATTTGGGTTCAGCGAGAGCTCCTGCCCAAGTGCTCTTGCCCTGAGTCACAGAGCAAAACAAGCATGTCTTTTCACTGATTGCTTTAATGATTGTTTTTCAGGCTTGTTGTCCGGGTAACCATTCCTTGTTTGGACGTGTCGTCAAGGCAACGAAGATGGAAAAATCTGCAGATTTAAATTATATTTTTAGAAAATCACCAAGATGCTGCTCGAGGTTGATCTAAGCAGCACAAGGGACCGTTAATTCTCAAGAACTGCATGTTACAAACAAGACCATTCATTTTCTGTTTCTCTGTAAACCTGAAATGTATTTTGAAATTGATCATTAAAATTGATCATAAAAAAGAGATCAAGACTTGGCAGTTTATATGAACCTATAACAATTCTAATAATAAAATTATCATAAATTAATAAAATTATAGATTTTCCACCTTGATTCTACTCATATATTGAGGTTTCATCAGAATACTTTGAGCACTGTAAAAAGTGTGAATGGAGTTTTACTGCTGTGATCTTGAAATAATAGTCAGGAAGTAAGTATATACTTTAGTCTTAAACTAAACCTTGCCCTAATCTCTTCCCACATAGCTCTACAAGGACTACATCACTTGTTTTATTTTCTCTGTGATTCACACTGTCTGCAACACTGATGCATATTTGAGTTCATCACCTTAAAGGTGATGTGTGTAATTTATGCACCACTAAGCATCACCAAACATAATTGCAGAAATCTTCCAATGGTCAAAAACAGATACTCCTGCCCCAAACTCATACCTTTGTTTGAAGTTATCTGTTAGCATTCCCATTCATCTCAAAGGCAGTCGCTCTGATGGAGCATACATCACCAGAAATATGCAACCTGTATGCTGCCCTCTTTGATCATGGTACTCAGTTCTGGGAATACATATTTTGAGCCAATCACTTGTGCCGCAAATGCCATTGCAGGGCTCACATTTGCCAGTGAAAATTACTGAGTGCGAATGTGGAAAATTATTTGGTCGCACCATTGACATCTGATCTGACACCCGAACTTATGAATTTATATTGTAGCCTACCATCAGAATAAAAACTCACTAATGCATCTAATGCCTCCTACACACTACACGACTTTCAAAGATGTCGGATTGTGGTACCGTTCATATTACACAACTGTCTGTCTTGTCGTTGAAGTCGTAAAGTTTTCAAATTACACGAGGAATCAGTGGAAGGGGTGAACACATTACAAAACATTTCACTATTGACGAATCCCCGACGACTCTGCCTGGACTCCAAATTACGTTTCACAACAGAGTACACACATGAAGTGATACGAGATACGGAAACAAATGCATGATCAAATGTTATGAATTTCAGAATATGATGTGTATGTCAAATCATATATTTTATTGGTTACAATATGAAAAAGTACCTCCTTCAGAAAAATCTACCTATTTGCTTCCCTGACTGTTCAAAAGAATTTGCAATTTCTCTCCCTCTCTTCTCTTTCTCCACCCAGTTGTGGTACAGTTCAGAGGAAACATCAAATAGGCACTGGTGCTCCTGCCAATGTTCCATTAATTTTTCCTCCATTTCTTCAGTCCAATGAGACTTTCTTGATAATGCAGCCATGCTAGTGGATGTTCTATTGCAGGTACATCAGGACTCCTCCCACTCCTCCCGTGCCACGTTTCTTGCTCTCTCATTGGCTGTAGGTCAACGCTGCAGTTGTATTCAGTCAAAACACATTTCACATTGCACGATTTGTGATTCTCACTGACATCAGCGATGTGTCAGCACCTCTATCAGATCATGTCTTTGATAATTCGTACATTGCGTTCATCGCTCATTGGAGCGAGCTCTGATTTGCCGATGATTTCAGCTTTTGTCATCGATCTCCACAAAACTGGCGCCAAATGAAAATCTGGCCTAAAATCGTAGTGTAAACTCGGCATAACCTCTTACGCTAAGTTTTTTTATTTTTGTCTTAAAAGCACTGCTTTCTGACTCTCTCATTGCTGCTAGCATTCTCTCTCTCTCTCTCTCTCTCTCTCTCTCTCTCTCTCACACAACCAGAGGCTGAGAGAGAAGGAAGCTGGCATAGGCATATTTACCACATACGATGGTTTAAGTAGAGTTTCTTGTGTAACCCAGTCTAAATGTTCAAACTCATAGAAACATAAACAGTAATCTGTATTGTTTGCTCCTCCTTTGTTTTAATAAAAAAAATAATAATTTGATCGTTTAATTTTTCTCATGCACTTTTCACTGCCTTATAACTCTCTATCACAGGGGTTTAGTTCATTCCTGTTTTTTAAACTCTCTAAATTCAAAACATTTATTTAGACAAGTCTGTACATTTGAATGGTTTTATCCTGAGTGGCAGCACACTACCTGGCCTCTATACATACCCTAATTTGCTTTTTAAGCCACCGATACACTTGCTTTTCACCAATGCAATGCATTCACCAACGGTTGCTATGTCAACGTCATTGTTCAAATATTGATCACACACTTTTAAATCTTAAAAAATACGTTTGAAACTTTCTTGCGCTGTTTTTCCATGTGACTCTAAGTGTCTCTGAATAAACAGAGAAATGCCAGTTTCGGAGTGTGTGCTTATTTATACAACACGCTTTCTTATTATTTTAACTTTAATAAAGGATGCATTAAAGATATAATGCGGGGGTGTTTCCTTTTTAGACACTCTGATGCCATGTACCACGGCTTTGCTTTTTTTCACGTCAAGATGACTCTGCTTCTATGTTTACTGATTTTGTATTTTTGTATTATAATTCCCTTCCCAAATTTTGTGTTATCGTCATTGTCGATAATGTCGACTAATCGTTTCAGCCCTAGTTTACATTCACTTCACTGCAAACAGCAGTTGGATTTGCAGAGGGAAAAAATATTGTATGTATATATATATATATATATATATAGTATAACTATATTGTATAATTATTATATTTGAGTTTTGGTTAATTTTGTTTTACACAAAAAGGGTAACCTTAAAACCAGACTACTACTGAGTGATAAAAAAAGCGAACGTAAACAAGAAACTCAAAGTAAATAGGCCTAAAAGCTAAACAAATATAGCTAAAGACCAGCAAGCTAAATAAACTAGTTGAGCTAACCAAATAAAACCTATTGGTAAAAGAGGGAGACAAATAACAAAACTAAGTTTAAGAATTTATTTCCTTTATTTTTGTAGTTTATTTTCTTTGTGTGATTGCAATCAATCTTTCTTGTAACTTGTATTGTGGAAACTACTGTTCCATTTATATTTTAACAATACATGCTTGCAGTTCAACATATCTGATGGTCTGTGTGTGGGTGTTCTTTAAGTTTATCACTGCTCCTTCGAATATAGACAATGGTCCAGTGCACCTTAAGTTTTAGGGTGTTACGTTATGCTTGCATGTTTTTTTAATCTGTCAAAATTACGAATTGGGTTTTGAATTATAATGAATCGAGGGATGTCTTAAAAACATAGCACACATGCGCAAGGGTCAAAGATGTCAATCTAGCAGGAAAATAACATCCTGATTGGCACCACAAGAACATAACCCATGCTGTGTTTTATTCAAAGTTGGATAAGGCATTTTCCTACTTAATATCTTCAACTTCCGCCGTTAAAAAAACTAAACAAATATAAAGTTCTAGCAAACTAGCCACAAATTTGCAGCAAATGTCCCAGTCATTATTTTGACATTCTAATGACCTTGTGATTTGCTGCAAATGTTTGCCAGAAATTTGCAGCTCTTCACCGGTAGTGTTGAACCTTGTCACAATTATGGATGAAGGCAGACACAGGACGAGGATCTATCTGCAGCGGCCATTTATTGAAACAAAACAAAGGGGTAATACAAAAACATGAACAAAGGAAAACATCCATGATGGGAAAAAGGTAAACAAAAACACGGAAGGCACACAAGGAGTTAACAGGAACACGGATGGCAGACAAGGAGATAACAGAGGCGAAAACAACGACAGAGAACATGGGCATCAGGCATCTACATACAACATCTAAAGACCGACAGGGGAATGGAGAAATAAACAGGGTTATATACACAAACACAATGAAGACTAAACGAGACACAGGTGAGAACAATGAAGAGTGCAGGCAGTGAGAGAGGCCAGGAATTGTGGGAATTGTAGTTTATCACACGGACAGTGAGACTCAGGGCGGACAACAGGGAAAACGTGACATGGAACGGGATCGGTGACGGGTGAAACGGAAAACACGGAGCAGACAACACGGAAACATGACATAAACGTGATGGGTGAAACAGAGAACATAGGGCAGGCAAGACAGGAACGTCACATAGCCCCCCCTCAAAAGGGCTGGATTCCAGACGGTCCTAAAAAAGGAATAGAAAAAAAGAGGAAAGGTTCAAGGAGAGGGGGGCAAGACAAGGGGAAAACAGACAGACCAAAGGGGCCACAAGGGACACAAAGACAGACCAAGGAGGCACAAGGGACACAAAGACAGACCAAGGAGGCACAAGGGACACAGAGACAAACCAAGGAGGCACAAGGAACAATTAGGCAGTCCATGGGGGAAAAGGGGGCAGTTAGGCAGTCCACAGGGGCACAAGTGGCAATTAGGCAGTCCTCGGGGGCACAAAGAGCAGACAGGCAGACCAGGGAGGCCGAGAGGGCAAGCAAGCAGTCTCTGGGGATGTGTGAAGGGAACCGGGTCAGGTGGCCTGGGGGGCGTCCACAGGGTAGGGATAGGCTTGGGAGGCCAGGGAGGTATCGACCGAGCAGGGACAAGTTTAGGTGGTCTGGGAGGCGGCCACAATTTGGGGACTGGTTTGGGTGGCCCGGGAGCTGGCCACAAGGCAGGGGCCGATTCAGGGGGCCTGGGAGGTGGCCACAGGACTGAGGCCGGTTTAGATGGCCTGGGAGCTGGCCACAGGGCAAGGGCCGGTTCAGGGGACCTGGGAGGTGGCCACAGGACAGAGGCCGGTTTAGGTGGCCTAGGAGGTGGCCGTAGGGCAAGGGCTGGTTCAGGGGGCCTGGGAGGAGGAGTGGCCACTGGGGAAGCTGGCGGAGCCGCTTGAGGCGGAGCCAAGGAGGACTTCTGAGGCAGAGTAGTCGAAGACTTGGGTGGCGACGCCGAAGGAGGCGTAGGCAGGGCCGCAGAAGACCCAGGAGGTGGAGCCGTGGGCGGCGATGGCGTAGAAGGCTCAGAAGGTGGAGCTGAGGGAGGCTTCGGAGACGGAGCCGAGGGAGGCCCCGGAGGCGGAGCCGAGGAAGGTGGCTCTGTAGGAGGCTTTAGGGGTGGAGACCTGGATGGCTCTGGAGGCGGAGCCGAGGGAGGTGGCGCCGTGGGAGGTTTCAGAGGTGAAGACCTGGTAGGCTCTTGAGTCTCTAGGAGCAGAGCCATAGGAGGCTCTGGGGCCGGAGCCATAGGAGGCTCGGGAGGCGGAGCTGTTGAAGGCTCGGGAGTCTCTGAGAGCAGAGCCGTAGGAGGCCCTGGAGGCGGAGCCGTGGGAGGATCTGGGGGCGGAGCCGTAGGAGGCGGAGTCGTAGGAGGCTCGGGAGGTGGAGCCGTAGGAGGCACGGGAGGCGGAGCCGTGGGAGACTTGGGAGACGGAGCCGTAGGAGGCTCGGGAGGCGGAGCCGTAGGAGGCCTGGGAGGTTCTGGAGACGGAGCTGTAGGAGGCCCGGGAGGTTCTGGAGACGGAGCCCTGGAAGACTCGAGAGGCGGAGCCCTGAGTGGCTCGAGAGGTGGAGCTCTGAAAGGCTTGAGAGGCTCGAGAGGTGGAGCCCTGGAAGGCTCGAGAGGCTTGAGAGGTGGAGCCCTGGAAGGCTCGAGAGGCTTGAGAGGCAGAGCCCTGAGTGGCTCGAGAGGCGGAGCCCTGGAAGGCTTGAGAGGCGGAGCCCTGGAAGGCTTGAGAGGCGGAGCCCTGGAAGGCTCGAGAGGCTTGAGAGGCGGAGCCCTGGGAGGCTCGAGAGGCTTGAGAGGCGGAGCCCTGGGAGGCTCGAGATGCTTGAGAGGCAGAGCCCTGGGAGGCTCGAGAGGCTTGAGAGGCAGAGCCCTGGGATGCTCGAGGGGCTTGAGGGGCGGAGCCCTGGGAGGCTCCAGAGGCTTGAGGGGCGGAGCCCTGGGAGGCTCAAGAAGCTTGAGGGGCGGAGCCCTGGGAGGCTCAAGAGGCTTGAGGGGCGGAGCCCTGGGAGGCTCAAGAGGCTTGAGGGGTGGAGCCCTGGGAGGCTTGAGAGGCGGAGCCCTGGAAGGCTCGAGAGACTTGGGAGGCGGAGCCCTGGAAGGCTCGAGAGACTTGGGAGGCGGAGCCCTGGAAGGCTCGAGAGGTGGAGCCCTGGAAGGCTCGAGAGGCTTGAGAGGCGCTGGCTCTTGGACGGTCCTGGCTGCTGGCGCTGGCTCTTGGACGGTCCTGGCTACTGGCGCTGGCCCTTGGATGGTCATGGCTGCTGGCGCTGGCTCTTGGACTGTCCTGGCTACTGGCGCTGGCCCTTGGACGGTCATGGCTGCTGGCGTTGGCCCTGGGACGGTCATGGCTGCTGGCGCCGGCTCTTGGATGGTCATGGCTGCTGGCGCTGGCTCTTGGACGGTCGAGGCTGCTGGCGCTGGCTCTTGGATGGTCGAGGCTGCTGGCGCTGGCTCAGGGACGGTCGAGGCTACAGGCTCTGGCTCAGGGACGGTCGAGGCTACAGGCGCTGGCTCAGGGACAGTCGAGGCTACAGGCGCTGGCTCTGGGACGGTCGAGGCTGGCAACACTGGCTCGCTGACCGTGGCAGGCATGGGCGCTGGCTCACTGACCGTGGCAGACGTGAGCTGGAGAGCGGAGGCTTTCCTTCTCCTCCTCCTCCGGGCGGAAGAAGTTGGCAGCGCTGGCTCATCGATCCGGGTAGGCAAGGGCTCAGGCTCGACAGCCGGAATCACGAGGGATGGTTCCTCGGGCGCAAGTTTCCTCAAAACGAGACTCACGTACTCCCTCTACGGGTGGTCTCCGGGTTCCGGCGCCTCTCCCCGCCGGGATGACGGTAATCCAACCCAGTAGATGGTCTTCAGGGCGTCGTCGGCGAACCCGGTGTGGATGGCGACCGTGGAGAAGAGTCGTGTGTACTCGCGGACGGGAAAGTTCGCCCGGGCCAGTTCGAGGAAAACCGCCGCTAGATCCATTAGTGGTCGGTCTTTCTGTCACGATTATGGATGAAGGCAGACACAGGACGAGGATCTATCTGCAGCGGTGGTTTATTGAAACAAAACAAAGGGGTAATACAAAAACATGAACAAAGGAAAACATCCACGAAGGGAAAAAGGTAAACAAAAACACGGAAGGCACACAAGGAGTTAACAGGAACACGGATGGCAGACAAGGAGATAACAGAGGCGAAAACAACGACGGAGAACATGGGCATCAGGCATCTACATACAACATCTAAAGACCGACAGGGGAATGGAGAAAAAAAAGGCCAGGAATTGTAGTTTATCACACAGACAGTGAGACTCAGGGCGGACAACAGGGAAAACGTGACATGGAACGGGATCGGTGACGGTTGAAACGGAAAACACGGAGCAGACAACACGGAAACATGACATAAACGTGATGGGTGAAACAGAGAACTTAGGGCAGACAAGACAGGAACGTGACAAACCTAGAGCAAACCTCTGGCAACAATGGACAATTTGCGGCAAGTTTACGGCAAATTTGCCATGAACTACATTTTTGTAAGGCAACAAACTGGCAACTATACCATTAGATTTGCAGTTGCCCGATTATCAAAATTAAACTCTAGCTCCTAACAACAAAATTGTGAGGATGATGCTATGAAATGTTCTTGTCATGACACACACAGACACAGATGACAGGGTGAACCCAGATTTGGGAGCTTTATTGGAAACTGTGAAATGGTGAATAAACAGAAATGCGAGGAGTTGGGAACTTAGCTTGGTGATAACTGAGTTTGTGATCAATGGGAGCACACTGGCGGGTCGGTACTCCAGGAAGATGAAGGATGATGATGGTTGAACAGGTTAGCTTCACTTGGGAAGTCAGAAGAGCGGGTGAGTCTATGACTTTCTTGCGGAGACTAGACAAGGATGGAGTGGTGGGGTGAGGATTTATCTATCAAAATAGATTTTTAGTTCTTTTGTAGACTAAACAAAAAACAATTGCATGACATGTTCTTGGAAAATGTCTTTACATGAACGATTATAAAGATGTAGGTAAATTTGCACCAGCTAGTTACTTAATTAATAACTTAACTTCAGGTCACACCTACCGATGACGTGGACCAATGGCATTAAGAAGATGTTTAGCCTTCTTTTTTGAGATTTTCTCCTCTTTTTCTACGCAATTTGGAATACCCAATTTCCAATGCACTATAAATCCTCGTGGTGGCGAGAATAATAATATAAGAATAATAACCTATCTCTGCCCAGACGTAAACCTCTTACTTGGGTTGAGTGAGAACGCGGGTATAATGTGTGTTCGCCCATTGTTTGAATCCGTTCCTCGAAGCTCGGGTGATGACGGGAGACCGTTTCATTGCTCTGTTGGCAGGCAGTACGGTGGCTGATTCTCGGCGGGTTGGTGGAGAAATCAGCTCGGTTGAAGAAGGAAGAGAAATCTTCTTCACTTTTGCAGGCAAAAGTGTGAGATGCGGATTGCTCAACGGCCTCCTTCGGATCCGTTAGCATGCTCGGTGGAACACAGAGAATCTTGGCTCTTCCAGCAAGATGGAGATTGTATGGCCCAAGTTCAGGTATAGTGAGGGAAAAAAATATTTGATCCCCTGCTGATTTTTAACGTTTGCCCACTAACAAAGAAATGATCAGTCTATAATTTTAATGGTAGGTTAATTTGAACAGCGAGAGACAGAATAACAACAAAAAAATCCAGAAAACACATGTCAAAAATGTTATACATTAAATTACTTTTTAATGAGGGAAATAAGTATTCGACCCCTCTCAATCAGAGATTTCTGGCTCCCAGGTGTCTTTTATACAGGTAATGAGCTGAGATTAGGAGCACACTCTTAAAGGGAGTGCTCCTAATCTCAGCTTGTTCTCGGCGGGAATCTTGTCAATGATCACCAGGCAGCTGGGAACAAAGTCACCAAGAAAACAATTGGTAACACACTACGCCGTGAAGGACTGAAATCCTGCAGCGCCCGCAAGGTCCCCCTGCTCAAGAAAGCACATGTACAGGTCCATCTGAAGTTTGCCAATGAACATCTGAATGATTCAGAGGAGAAATGGGTGAAAGTGTTGTGGTCAGATGAGACCAAAATCAAGCTCTTTGGCATCAACTCAACTCACCGTGTTAGGAGGAGGAGGAATGCTGCCTATGACCCCAAGAACACCATCCCCACCATCAAACATGGAGGTGGAAACATTATACTTTGTGGGTGTTTTTCTGCTAAGGGGACAGGACAACTTCATCGCATCAAAGGGACGATGGACGGGGCCATGTACTGTCAAAACTTGGGTGAGAACCTCCTTCCCTCAGCCAGGATATTGAAAATAGGTCATGGATGGGTATTCCAGCATGACAATGACCCAAAAAACACGGCCAAGGCAACAAAGGAGTGGCTCAAGAAGAAGCACCTTAAGGTCCTGGAGTGGCCTAGCCAGTCTCCAGACCTCAATCCAATAGAAAATTTGTGGATGGAGCTGAAGGTTCGAGTTGCCAAACGTCAGCCTCGAAACCTTAATGACTTGGAGAAGATCTGCAAAGAGGAGTGGGACAAAATTCCTCCTGAGATGTGTGCAAACCTGGTGGCCAACTACAAGAAACGTCTGACCTCTGTGATTGCCAACAAGGGTTTTGCCACCAAGTACTAAGTCATGTTTTGTAGAGGGGTCGAATACTTATTTCCCTAATTAAAATTCAATTACATTTATAAAATTTTTGACATGCGTTTTCTGGATTGTTTTGTTGTTATTCTGTCTCTCACTGTTCAAATTAACCATTAAAATTATAGACCGATCTTTTGTTTGTCAGTGGGCAAACATACAATATCAGCAGGGGATCAAATACTTCCTTGGGCAACGAGGCTACAGCAGGGCTCCCAATGTGGTTACACAGCTCGAGTTGACTTGATGGCGCCAATGCAAGCGCTTTTATGGAGCCCGAGACGTAGCTTCCTAGGGGCATTGCTTAAGCGCCACCAGCTATAAATTGGCATGATTGCACATGGGCTTCAGACCACGTGACACTCAGGGTGTGTCCCAATGCCATTACGCAGCATCTCGTTCCCACTCAGGGAACCAGGATTACGTTTCACGTAACCTAAATTTTTTCTTACGTGTTTATTTTTTTATAAGCTGATTTTTGATAGTTACCAGGGTATTGCTATGCATGTAAACATGCTCAATGTTTATACTTTTGAGGGGAAAATAAACATGCAAATGGCTTATTTATAGTTTTCCCTACATAATAAGCTGGCATATCAGCAAGTATTTTAATATCTAAAAACTACACACATAACCTTTAAAGTCATTTTAAAAATGGCTCTCAAGCAGAGAAACTTGGTAGACTGCCTATTGATTAAATATTTTAAAGGTCTATTTTAAAATTTTAAACAAATTTTATCTTTTAATCTTGCTTATATTGCACTGAACTGTTCAATTATAATGTCATTATCCTAAAATCGTTCTTGTCATACTATTGGCATTTTCCCTGTAAGGCATTTTGTGCTCAAACATTTTCATTTATCTGTAAGCGATCATCTTTCTTAGCGTAGCATTAGTGTAAAGGAAGAGAATTATGACAACTTCACGCAACATCTCGAGGAACCTGTCCTGAAGCTGACAGAGGAACTTTGTGAGACTTCATTTTGAGTATAATTGGTTTTCAAACACTGTAATATTACAACCATTCAATGGCAGTTCACTGAAGGCAGGTGATTATATTGTCTGATTTTCCAGGTGAGGAACAAAGCCAAGTGTTGGCACTGTGTGACAAGAAGTCCTTATGTTGGTACTGTATACCCTCCCCCAACACTAAAGTGTCATGTGAAAGAAGTTGTCTACAGTAGGGTGGTGGGGGGGGGGGGTCCTCTGGGAGAAGGGGGTGGAATTGCCTATACGAAAGAAAAATCACAAATTAGATCTCTTCAATCTCTCAGTTGTTTATAAAGCTGGTCTAACTGGTTTAAACTGGTCTTGCAGCCTGACCTGCTGAAAAGTCCCCAAAACCAGCCATGGTGATCAGCTAACACCAGCAAATCTGTTTAGGCTGGTTTAAGAAGTTTTTCCTAAAGGAATGAGTGACATTATTATATTAAGTCTCCTGAACTATGAAACAGAAACCTCTGAGAAATAACATTTCCTAATTTTGCATTAATTCCTGTGAATAACTTTTTCATCTTTTATAGGAGAAACTAAGAACTGCACAAAAGTGTGCGCGTGTGTGTGCGTGACTGCTTAATCAAGCATTTGTGAAACACAAACAAACAATAAAAACAAACCTACAAAAACAATTTGATGGGTCTAATTTCAAATAAATTAGCATGTGAAACTATTCAGAAACAAACAAATGCAACATTTTAGAGATGTGTAACCTTCAAGAGTTTTATTGGTGGGTTATACATGTTTTTGCTTGCAAGCACCTTTGTCATTCCTCCATGGATCTGATTCATTTGGATCTGGATCTTGCCCTGCAGTGCTGGGGAAACTGCAGGGCAAGCTTTGGTATTTGCAGCAATACATGTGCAGAGAGCCTCATTACTGAGAGGGAGGTTCTTTGCTCACTCACCTTATTAGCAGTCTTTATTACTTTCTATTTTAATGAACCACAAAGCAGAGCATCAGTTTGCCTGTCTGTGTTTATTTGGCTTGCTAATGGACCAATCTAATGCAGCTCAAGTCTAGAAATTTAGTTCTTACAGAGAGCTGGTACAGTCCCCCAATAGATGGTGAGATATTATGATGATTTTTTGGGACAAAATGGCATCATGCTGTTCAAAAACATAACAAGTGTATTAGGAAGCATGGCATAAAACATTGTGTTAAGGTGTCCTAGATAAGACAATAATGTTGTTGAGGAAAATGTGACCGGTGCTTGAATGTGCAAAAACTTACCTCCATGATGCCAGGGTGTTTTGTGTGGTTGCCAGAGCATTGCTATGTGATTGCTAATATGTTCTGGGATGGTTATCTGGTGGTTGCTTACTGGCTCATGTCAAAATATCCCACTACAGTAAATGTGATTTTTACATTCAATGCATTCGGTACTTGTGATGCTATTTATGCATTTAAGATATACAATTTATCAGTACATGGGTAGTTGAAGCGCTTTTGGAAAGTTCACCTGTCCTGCGGTGTGTCATGCTATATACCATCTTAAACAGCATTTAATAATTATTTTGAATGCAGCTTTTATGACCTTATATTAGGGTGTTTCTTAAACTTTGGGCACTTTTTAAAAGTACATTCTTGTTAAAAAAAAATGTCACACTCTCACTATTTTTGTATTTATTTAATTGTGTCTACTTACATGTCGAACAGTGTATGTACAGAAGATTTTAAATTTTCTTCTGAAATTTATGAAAAATTGCATCATAACGTAATTTCCAGCACATTTCAAATTCTATATTGTGTTTAACAGAACTCTGTGGTGAAAATGAATCTGATGGAAACAAAATCTGGTAACACTTTCTATGAAGCCCATATTTATAATGCATAGTAGAGGCATTATACATGCATTATACTGCCTTCATAATACACCTTATAATAACTTATTACTTCTAATAAATAATTATAGCTACAGTTATAATACATTATAAGACTTCCCCTATTCATAGTTATACTTTAAATATACTGCATTATAACACAAGCAACCAATTTTAATTATGTTAATCAAATAAGTGCTGTATAGTGTACACAGTCAAAAGGCTTTATGAAGTGATCATATTATAAATGGTCTTTGCCTGCTTTAAATAAAGTTACAAAAAGTCAAGGTTACTGTTGTAACCTCTGTTCCCTGAGTGAGGGAACGAGACGTTGTGTCGAATGAAGTGACACAAGGGGTCTTTCTCTGGAGCCTCGCGTACCTCTGAACTTGAGAAAAGGCCAATGACAAATTGGCAGATAGAATTTGCATGTCCTGCTCCCGGACATACGAGTATAAAGGGAAGCGGGCGTGTGTCTGTCAGTCAGGTTTTTGCACCGAGGAGCCGAGAATAAGGTACGGCCATTTACAACAGTAACCGTGACGTTCCCCTTCTGTCACTCAATGTTGTGTCGAATAAAGTGACACAAGGGGTCCCATTCAAAAGCGCCATACACTAGCCCGTTTTACGTGAACTGCTGACACAGGTGCAAGCAAGCTGTTGCGTGCTAGAAGCAACTGTGTCTGCCGCATGTAACCCTCCCCAACGCCCCCAGAAAAAGTGTCATATACGGACCTTAGGGGGAACAGGTGCTACCTGGCCCAGCAGCCGCGGCTTTTTCTCTCTATGTCTCTCGCATAGAGTATAAATCAGCTGGGGCTATCTTAACGCTATGAAATGCGTTGGGGAAGGCGGTCTTCTCCGGTCCTATTCTTTCAGGGGGAAAAGACCCTGCAAAGGCCACATCCTGCCCGGACTAGGGGGAGGTGATATGTGGTTAATACACCACGTGGGTTGCCAAGCCACATGTGGGAGTGGCGTGGTTGTAGTTCCCTCCTTGATGAGGTAGGAGCTCTACAAACACAGCGACCGTGGGCAATGGGACTGCCCAAGGGAGATGCGGGTCCGCCTAAAGGGGGACCGTACTGCGGAAAATACTACCTCTTTCCAGGGCAGCACTTGTTCACAACCTGATCCCTGAAGGGGGTCGAAGGAACCTTGGGCACGTAGCCCAGTCACGGTCTCAGGATAATGTGAGTATTTGCCGGACCAAACTCCAGGCAGGTGTCGCTGACAGAGAGCGCTTGCAGGTCCCAACCCTCTTGATGGAAGCTAGCGCTATCAGGAGGGCCGTCTTCAAGGAGAGAAGGCCCGAAAGGACCACTGAGAGATCCCAGGAGGGGAACAGGTTTAGCTGGGGAGGATTCAGTCTCTGGGCACCTTTAAGGAACCTGAAAATCAAGTCGTACTTACCCAAGGACTTGCCGTCCACTGCGTTGTGGTGGGCTGCAATAGCGGCTATATACACCATCAAGGTGGAGGGGGACAGCCTCTCCTCCAGCCTCTCTTGCAGGAATGAGATCAATGACCGAACTGCTCATCTCTGCAGGTCTTCGGCTCGGGAACAACACCAATTTAGGAACAAGCGCCACTTCAGGGCGTAAAGTTGCCTGGTGGAGGGGGCTCTGGCTTGGTTGATTGTGTCTACGACTGCAAGTGGTAGGTCACTCAGATCTTCCGCATCCCATCCAGGGGCCAGACGTGGAGGTTCCAGAGGTCTGGGCGCGGGTGCCAGAGGGTGCCCCGTCCCTGAGAAAGAAGGTCCTTCCTCAGGGGAATTTGCCAGGTAGGTGCTGTCGCGAGGAGCGTGAGATCCGAGAACCAAGTCCGAGTGGGCCACTAAGGAGCCACTAAAGTGACATATTCCTCGTCCTCCCTGATCTTGCACAGCACCAGTGCAAGAAGGCTCACTGAGGGAAATACTTAATTGCGCAGCCCCCGGGGCCAGCTGTGTGCCAATGCCTCTGTCAGGAGAGGGGCTTCTGTCAGGGAGTACCAGAGTGGGTGTTGTCCTGGGTGGCAAAGAGATCTACCTTTGCCATGCAGAATCAGCCCCAAATCAGCTGGACCACCTGTGGGTGGAGCCTCCTATACAGCCAGCAACTCTAGGCAGTTGATGTGCCAATGCATCCGGGGTCCTGTCCAGGAGCCAGTGGCTGTGTGCCTGTTGCAAACGGTGCCCCAACCCAGTTGAGAGGTGTCTGTGGTGACCATGATGCTTCTGGACAGCTGCTGTAGGGGGACTCCGACCCGCAAAAAACAAAGGTCTGTCTAAGGGTTGAAAGTCTGATGGCAGGAATGGGTGATCAACATATCAATATATGTCCGAGGATGCCATATGCCCCAGGAGCCTCTGGAACTGTTTTAGGGGAACTGCTGTGCCAGGCTCGAAGAGAGCAAGGCAATTTCGCACCGACTGTGTGCGCTCGTTCGTGAGGCGCATTGAGACTAACTCTGAGGCGCTCGAGCACCTGGTCCCTATGAGTGCATAATAACTCTCGAGTGTGAGCCAGATTGAGCCAGTCGTCCAGGTAATTGAGTATGCGGATACCACTTCCTGTAGCGGGACAAGGGCTGCCTCTGCGACCTTGGTGAAGACGTGAGGGGACAGGGACAGGCTGAAGGAGAGGACCTTGTACTGATACGCCTGGCCGCCGAACGCAAACCGTAGGAAGGGTCGGTGTCGAGGCAAGATGGAGCAGGTAATTAACCCTCAGAGCCCGACGGCATCGTCCACGACATCACACGGCACCTCCGATAAATATTTATATAATTTGATGAACGTTTTATCTATTTTCTTACCGTTTTTTCCAGCAGAAAGCTAACGAGCTAGCCATCACGGGGGTGTCTTTGGTGTCTTTGTAGCCTTTACAGAAGGTTTTCTATCCAGCCCGGAACTTGTGCCTCTTTTCGGAGTTTTTCAGCAATAAATCCAAACACTTACATCCAAGATTTATCCACTTGATGTCCATAATTTATCAATTCTCCATCATTTTTGCCGCTAGCTCGATGATAGCTGCCATTTTGGATATCACATGATGCTTTGCGTGAGGTTGTTGACCAATGACAGGCTGATCCGTCTTCCACGTTGGTGTGCGTCATTACGCATGAACCAAGCTCTGATATTGTGGAGAGAGAAACGCACGGCAAAGTAGTTTTGAGGAGAGAGAGAGACGCACGGCAAAGTAGTTTTGAGGAGAGAGAGAGAGAGAGAGAGCGCCAGCAACAAAGTGACCATGTACCTGTGCCAACATCAGACCAAACTGAAACCAGCAAGAAGGCCTCCTATGGTAGAAGGCAATGTGTGAACTGCAAGCAGACAAGGCAGGTCAAACAGGCCACCCCCTGGAAATGCAAAGCCTGTGATGTGGCCCTCTGTGTGATTGCTGATAGGAACTGTTTTGAGGCTTGGCACCAGTGAATGAGGCAAAAAACGCCTGGACTTTTTTGGAAAAATGTAAATAGTTTTGGTTCTGTAGAAGTTACAATGTTTATTCCTGTGCTCCAGGACTCCAAAGACATGAACAAACTGTTTTCCAGAGGAAATTTGCTTAGCTTTTATTTATTTGTGTGTGATTTCAATAAATATTTGAGTGATTCAATTTCCGTTTTATTTTTTCATTTGTCTTTATGGTCCCATAACTTATTTTACATTCAGGTGACATCAATGCAACACAAATATGCTGAAAGTCCAATTTGTCTTGAAAAAAAAGAGGTGTGTCAATTGTCTGTGCACAACAGGGTTGATGTTTTACAAGCTTTTTTAGTAAATAAAACCAGACGGAAAATGAATTGTAAAAATGCCCTTAGGTCTTAAAGGGTTAAGCGTCAGGAGGCAAAAGTTTGTCCCGAGGCTGAGAAAAGACTCAAAGAACTTACCTTGCTGAGACTGAGGAAGATGTCCTGGAACGGCGTCTTCGGAACTCGTCAGCGCCGGGATACGCAGTCGCTATTCTGGAGGCGAGGTGACTGTGTCCGGGGAGCCGGGACTGTAGGATTTTGGAGCTGGGGAGTGAGGAAATTGCTCTTTTATTGAGAATGTGGGTACAGCAGCCAGAAGGGTGCGCAGCAATGGAAAATAAGGAAAACAAGGATTTTCCTACCGGCCCTCCACAGGGGGACGGGTCCTCCATCTCAGGAGTGCTTAGGAGCACTTAGGAGCTTTACGGTTCCTAGAGGGGGTCCTGGAGTGGGGGCATATGATGCTGGGGCTGAGGGCTGGGCCCGTGTGGAGGCGGAGCTGCCGTTCAGATGCGTTTTTCAGATGCAGGTGGACGCACTCGGTGGGCAGGTGGAGCGTGGGCTCAACCATGTTCAGCCAGATGTGGCATTCCTGGACCAAAAGTGTGGCCAACGCCCGCCTGAGTGCCCGCACTTTTACATTCGTAGCTCTGAGAGTGAGGTCGGTAACAGAGCGCAGTTCCTGCAGCACATCGGGGTCGGGACTACCCAGGTGCAGTTCTTTGAGTGCCTTGGACCTGCAGGAGTGTCATGGCGTGCAGGGTGAAGTTGGCCTGTCCGGTGGTGCTGTAGGCTTTTGAAGTCAGCGACGACGTCACCCTACAGTCCTTGGAGGGGAGCACTGGGCGATCCCGCCAGGTGGCGGCGTTTTCGGGACACAGGTGGATCGCAACCCCTCTATCCACCTGGGGGACCTCCGTGTACCCGTGGGCCGCCCCGCAGTCATGTGTAGTGAGAGCGGACGAGCGAGGGGTTCGGTTCCAGGCAGTAAAAGGTGCCCTCCACCTTCTCATCAACTCGTCATGCACCTCTGGGAAGAAAGGTACGGGGGGGCCCTGGCTGGGAGCGGCGCCCTGATCCGAGGTACCAATCGTCGAGCTGTGAAGGCTGTGGGGAGGACGTGACAGAAGGGGAAACTAATATCTTCTGATAAACAGCCATAACATAAACTTGTAACATACAATACTTTACAAATCAAACTTATAATGGAAGTTATTAAAAAATAATTGTACATTGAATGTGTGTTCATTTATATTTTGTGCATATGTAATGTATATAACTTTCAGCATGACTTCCTAACCACTTAAAAATATCTTATGGATGTTTATAAAAAGGCATTGCTTTTATTGTTTTACTTAAAGCATACCTATTATACATATTACAAATATATATAATACATTCTTCTGAAGATAAAATTAAATGTTTGTGTTATAATACATTATACTCTAAGGTATATCTATGACTATGTATGTATTAGAATGTATTATAATTGTGAGAGTCCTTTGTCCTGCTAAGGCTAATTTCATAGCTAACATAATACAGTATGTATCATAAATATTGTACATACTGTTAAATAATATTTTCACATTCATATAAATATTAAAATCTTGATGTTTATTTAAATAACAATTGGCACGTTATGTGTCAAGTCAACCCACATGCATTCCCTTGAAATTTAACTTGTGATCTTACCGTTGCTGTTACACTCTACCAGTTAAAGGAATTTTCAGGGTTCAATAAAAATTAAGTTGGTTAGCACACAAATAACTTTTCTTTAAAAAAAGCTAAATCTGGGTTACAGTGAGGCACTTACAATGGAAGTGAATGGGGGCCAATTTGTGAATGTTAAAATACTCACTTTGTCAAAAGTATAGTCACAAGATGTAAACAATATGTGTGTTTACATGATTCTAGCGTGATAAAAATAAACTTTTCAGTGTAAAGTTATATCCAGTTTCCATGACGATAATGCAGTAAACACTAAAACCCTAAAACGGCTGTAAAATCTTGTTTTGAACAACTTTATAGCTCAAATAATAAGCTAGTTTTAACAGAAAAGTCAATGTAAGTGCTTTTATAAAATTATAAGCTTCACATTTCTGCTTTTAAATATTGGTCTTATTCACTTCAAACTGTAACCTCAATTTGTCCTTTTTTTTTTTAAGAGAATGAGGGACAAGTCAAAATAATGTTTTGTGGTGATCAACATTATGCCACAAATGCTGTTGTTTGAGCTCAACTTGTATTGCACCTGGAATATTCGTTTAAGCATCAGTAACACTATGAATATGAGAAATAGTGATGCTTGTTTTAGCAAGCACTACTAATTAATGTGAATTTACACTTACTTCTGTTACTAATGTAACAGTGGATTGTGGAAGGAGCTCTTAGTTATTAGAGGGCGTTGTTAGATCCAATTTCACAAAGCTCATCTTGCCACCTTAAACATCTCCATAAATAAGCCTGTCTCACTTATCTTCATTGCAGCTGGGTAGGTGACAAAACAGTCTCGTTCTTACTTTGACAAATTAAATGGATAGCAGCTACGGAAAAATGTTATTGTTGGCAAATATTTTTTTCTGTTTAAAAAAAAAATATTTTTGTTGATTATTCTTATTCATACCATAATCTATACAGCACCTAGAAAAGGTGTAAATCACAGAATCACTGGCGTTTGAAGACGTTTTCTTTAAATACTTACTTGATCTCTTTTCATTTTTCATCTTTCTTCTCCTCTTTGAAGTTTTTTTTACAATTTTGTGTATACCTGCTACTGCAAATTGCAAAAATGGAAACTGACAAACTCATAGTACCCAACAAGGCTGAGATCAAGGAAGATGGCATTGCATGAAAACAAGTGCCAAGTATGAGATATTCACTGTGCTAAAGCCCTCTCTGAATGGAATAGATTGCAAAGCACAAGAACAGGGTCTCTTTATAAAGGAAAAAAAACTATTTAGCCCTTTTTATCTACAGCACACAGTGGGAAGGTAAAGATCAATCAAATGCATTTTGAGAAATGTCAACTCCTCGTCACCCTGCCGCCCACTGTACACTAAACATTGCTGAACAGAAATTGCTGCTGTTAATTATAAAGCCCATTAGGTTGGGATGCAGTCAAAACACAGTCGATAGAATCCTGCTATAACAAACTAGAGCCTGTTTTTTTCCAAAACTCATTCCAGCAACCCCTCTCAAACTATCTCTGTCCACGTACCGTTAATCACCTTCACGTTGCCACGGCGACATTAGTTCTGAAGACAGTTCTGTCAATTAAATGACATTCAACACAAAACAAACCGAACAAACCAATCAGGTAAAGTGTGCACAGTGGTCATTATGCGCATGGCAATAATATTTATTTAGAATATGAAGATGTCAAATCTGTACAATAAAGACAGCGGGTGATACTTAAACATGGTATGTACATATGGGGTAAAATAATAATAGGCTATTATGTGGGCTGCAGTCATTTATTCATATTTCATTAGTCATTCTTAAAAAAAGAGTGTGCTTTGTAGAAAAACTGCATAAACATTATATTGGATAATGGAATAAAGCATACATTAAGTGACAGCACAGCTAATGTTGTTCAGCTCTCTTGGAAAAGCTAAAACAACATCCTTTAAATTTTGCCTTTGATAAAAGTAAATCAAAACGTTGTTGACTTAAAGGAATATTCCAGGTGCAATACAAATTAAGCTCAATCGACAGACTTATCTTTCCTTTTTCTCAAAAATCAATTTAATAGTGAAGGACTTACAATGGAAATGAATGGGGCCAATTTTTGGAGGGTTTAAAGGCAGAAATTTAAAGCTTATCATTTTATAAACTGGTAGACAAAAGTTTGGAGTTTGGAAGTGGCATTCAACTGATCACAATGTACAGTCAGGACATTAATAACGTAACAAATTACTATTACAATTTGAAAAGAAATATTCAGAACGTCTTAAACTACTTCAAAAAGTTCTCATCAAAAAATCCTCCATGTGCAGCAATGACAGCTTTGTAGATCCTTGATATTCTAGCTGTCAGTTTGTCCAGATACTCTGGTGACATTTCAACCCACACTTCCTGTAGCACTTGCCATTGATGTGACTGTCTTGTCGGGCACTTCTCACGCACCTTACAGTCTAACTGATCCCACTAAAGCTCAATGGGGTTAAGATCCATAACACTCTTTTCCAATTATCTGTTGTCCAATGTCTGTGTTTCTTTGCCCTCTCTAACATTTTCTTTTTGTATTTCTGTTTCAAAAGTGGCTTTTTCTTTGCAATTTTTCCCATAAGGCATGCACCCCTGAGTCTTCTCTTTACTGTTGAACATGAAACTGGTGTTGAGCGGGTAGAATTCAATGAAGCTGTCAGCTGAGGACATGTGAGGTGTCTATTTCTCAAACTAGAGACTCTGATGTACTTATCCTCTTGTTTAGTTGTACATCTGGCCTTCCACATCTCTTTCTGTCCTTGTTAGAGACAGTTATCCTTTGTCTTTGAAGACTGTAGTGTTTACCTAAGACTCAAAACAATGATTGATTGATGAGTTTCTAGAGAACGCAGTTTCTTTTTTGCCATTTTTAACCTAATATTGACCTTAAGACATGCCAGTTTATTGCATACTGTGGCAACTCAAAAACAAACACAAGCTTCATTTAACAAACCAAATAGATTTCAGCTGTGTTTGATATAATGGCAAGTGATTTTCTATTACCAAATTCACAATTTAGCATGATTACTCAAGGAAAATGTGTTGTAGTGATGGCTGCTGGGAATGAGGCCTGTCTAGATTTGATAAAAAGTACTTTTTTTCAAATAGTGTTGGTGCTGTTTTTTACATCAGTAATGTCCTGACCATACTTTATGATCACTAAATCCCACTTTGGTGAATTAAAGTACCAATTTCCTTCCGAAACAGCAAATGCTGTACATTATTCCAAACTTTTGGCCACTGGTGTACATTTTTTCTTCTGTTAAAACTTGCATATTATTTCAGGCGTGAAGTTGTTTAAATCCTCATTTTTACAGTCAATTTAGTGTTTAAGTGTTTCGTTACATAACATCGTCATGTCAATGAAGTTGTAAAATGTACTTTAACTTTATACAGACAAGGTTAGATAAGTGATTTTATCACACTAACATCATGTTATCATGCGTACTGTTTATGTCTTTTGGCTATACTTTTAAAACAGTGAGGTTTTTTTTTATGTTTAAGGTTTGGCCCTATTCACTTCCATTGTAAGTGCCTCACTGTAAGCCAGGTTTTTGCTTTTTTTATTTTACAAAGGATAGACGAGTCAAACTTTAATTCAAATGCTGTAAAATGAGCTTAACTTTCATTGAACCCAGAATATTCCTTTAATATGACTTCATGACAGTCTGGTAGATGTGTTACTGGCCTTTCGATTTCACAGGCCTGTAATTACACTCTCTGTGAATGAATAAAATGTCAAGTTTTACATGTTAACATTAGCATTAATTGAAAGTTTTCTCAACTTTCCATCACATGACAAGGGTTTGTGAGAATAACTCTGTGTTTTCATCTACATCCTTGTGACCTAAAATTGCTTTTGAAATCAATCAATTTGTATCGTTCTTTGATGTAGCATAAACTTCAGTGTCTAAGGGCGCTAAAAGTAGGATACTCAAAGCATTAAGTATGCATTTGTGACACATAACATTCCTGGATCTCTAAAACCATCACAGCATCATGCGTGTCGAAGCCTTGTTTTTAAAATCAAAAAGAAATTGTAATGAGTGTGCTATAGATGTGCAGATACCTTTCAAATATCTCGTTACCAGGGCCTTAAAATGGCACAGCTGTCTGTATCAAACAAAGCCTGCCACCATAGAAACTCTCTAAAAACAGATCTGTAGACAAAAAAGGCATAAAAGAAAAGATACATGATTTATAAGCACCTTTAATCCATAAGTGACTTCCTCATGAATCATTTCATTGTATTCCGTGTTTCACATTCTGTCCCTGTGGGGTGGCAGCAGTAATCAACAGAGCCATATAGAGCAGCAGTGCACTTACCTCCCGTGTGGAAAACAAAGTGCCAATCCTAATAAGTAATGGTGCAACTATGGCAACTGCATTTGGCTGCTGCTGCTGCTCGGCCTTCATTTCTTCAAGTGATAACGGTGAGGAGTTGCATTATGGGATGTGTTTTCTTCACTGTCTGGACCACCTATGAGTTAAAGGCTTGCACAGTGATTGCAGCTCAACTGCCCGAGCCCTGTGTGTGTTGATGTTGCAAGCGTGGTGCAGACAGCCAGTCAGGCTGGGGACTGTAGATTTGGACAATGCCAGGCCGGGCTGTATAATGGGCCCTGCATTAGCCTCAACTCCAGTAGTGTAGTAGTGTCTGAAGAGGTGGACATACTGTGAATTTAATTCAAAAATGTAATTGTATAAGTTGAATAAAAAAAACGCAGCATCACATTAGTTAATTGACAGTTCCGGTCAAAAGACTACTCGTTGTTCTGGCAGGCATATGTATCATCACTTATTTCAGGTGGGCATACGCAAAATCCTAAGAAAGATAGGTGAGCATATGCCATATGCCTGCGTACGCCCTAGACTACACTACTGCTTAGCTCTAAGCATTTGTCAAAGACCACATTCCCCTCAGCTATTTTCTGTCATGTCTTTGGAGCACTGCTAGCCAGTCGACTAACTGGACAGATGAAAGTTGTAAGGCAAGGAGAGAATTATGTTTGGACTATTATTGGGGTGTCCTATTCCTCAGAGATGTGGCACTGTATTTCTCTCTCTCCTTCTCTTTCTGTGTCTGTCTATCTATCTTATTCTTATCTTCACTAAAAAGGGTCATGACATGTTCTTTTTTTGTAATTGTATTATCTTCCTGATAATGTTAGTATAGGCTTTCTGCACCAAAACAGTAAATATTTAGTAATATATGATCATTTTCCACCCTGTCTTTGACCCTCTGTCTGAAACGCTCAGTTTTGGCCTCAGCGCTTCCTTAAAACTTCAACGTAAACGTCCACTGTTATGATTGGCTAACATTGTCCAGCCCCTCACATAATTTAAACTTAATCAGAAGACAATAAACCAGCTCATAAAGCACAACGTTATAAAACTAAATTTCAGGGTTTAGACATAGCACACATTCAACACATTGCCTTAGAATATATTAAACTGTCCGCTTACTGTAAGCACAGCAGTGCCATTAACTGTCAAACTATGGAGCCAGAGAAATAACAAAAAGATTTTAAATTAAATGTTGTACATTTGAATTGTAGCCATGTGGCATTTAACAAAATTGAATTTTCCATGGCGTATTTTCTAATTTAGAATTTCGTAAATTTGAATTCTAGACATTTATTCTTAACAAAATTCTATTGTTTTGTAGCGTATTTTATAGATTTGTATTTTTAAAAATTAGATATTTTGTTTAGAATTTTTTAAGAGGTGAAATTAGCTGTAAATCAGATTATAAAATTACAGTTGAAGAAGAAATTCAATTTTCTAAATTCGAAATGCAGAAATTCAGATCTTAAAAAAGTAGGCCAGAGGTCAAGCTTCCGGGTTCTACAGGGAAAAGTAGAGGGTTCCAGAAAAGTAGAACAGAGCATTTTGGCCAGTCACACAGCTGCTACAGGTTTCTGACCTCCGTGAAGTTGTCAACCCAACAAATCATTACCAAACTATACCATTCATTTGTGCTGAGTTTGTGCTGGTTTGTTGTTTGAGATATTTGATGTAATTTTTTGGGCTGTGTGATGTCACTTTCCACCCCATGTCATCCAAATCGCTCCAAACCGGTGCCGTTCGTTTGCACTCAATTTGTGGTGGGTGGTGCTGTTAAAAGAAACAAAACACTGTAACCTTTTCCCTTTCTTATAGCAGGAAAACTTTTCGGGGGCAGAGACATCACTCTCCACCCCATGTTGTCCAAATTGCTCAGAACCGTTGTCTTTCATTTGTGCTCGAATTTTGCCCATTTGTGCCATTAAAAGAAACACTGTATCTATCTCTCCTCCTTAGAAATAACAGCTTGTATACAGGAGTGATGACGTCACTCTTCACTCCATATAGGCCAAATCACTCCAAACTGATGTCTTCCATTTGTGTTGGTTTGTACCGTGGCAAAAACATCATACATTTTTCCATTCTTTGTATTTAACAGGAGTTGTGTGGTCGTGTAGGCTGCACTCCATGTCAATCACTTCATCGTTTGTGCTCGCTTGGTGCCGTGTTTGTTATCGTTAAACCATGAAACCACATACTGTCACAGTATGTACTGTATTTGATGAGAAATGCACTTCTTCACCAGTAAAACAGTACGCCCTTTAGGTTATGCGAGAGGTAGTATGACTAGAATTCGGACATACTATCATCCAGGAATGGACGCATGGTTCTGTGACCAGACTATATGATGTGGCAACAACAACAGGGAAAATAATCCACTCAAGTTTGGTTAAACAAGTGCCATTTAAGCACAATGAGCAACGTTCTTTGTGTATGCAGCACTTACTGTTGAAAACAGCTGTTTTCTGCCATTTGTTTTAAATCCAGCGTTTGAACGTGATATCTCCTCAGCTCCTGATGCATTGTGGGATAGGAAAGTGTTCAACCGATCCACACTTTGAATTCCTGCCAGAAGTAGTAGATCATCCGGGATTTCTATCTTATTATCTTATGAATATTATATTTATATAATTGATCTTGTTTTAAGGATTTTTTTATATTATTACAGGAAAACAATAAAAAAAAATTAGCATCAGGAATATGATTTTTGCCCTAATATCAAAGATCTTACTAGAAAAAAATAAATTATGATACAATGTGAATTTTCTTGATAAATAAATATGATCGTGTCTGGTAACATGTGCATGTAAAATGGCTAGAAATAAAATTTTAGCTTAGTGTAAAGCTGACAATTTACACAAGGTTTATTTCTATTTCTTCTGCTCCAAACGTACTTCAAACGTAATTCTCTGTCTGCTCGTATGAATGTAACACATCATAAGAAAGTGTTTCACTGCTGTTCAAATGCACTTTGGATCGCATCATTTATTTGTATAAATGTTTTCCATCTGAAAGCACTAAATATTAAATGAAACAAATAACAATAAAATGCAAAGTAATCTCATTAGTAATCAAAATACATTTTGAATGTAGCTTTATTCTAAATACCAATGATTTCAATTGTAACTCTAGTGGAATACAGTTATTTATATTTTGTATTTTAAATACGTAATCCCATTACATGTATTTCATTACTTCTCAACCCTGGATATATGTGACATTGCTGAACAAAGTACATCATGTTTATATAGACTAATTATTCAGAAGTTTTTTTGCAAGTAAACAGCCACAGTATTCAGCTTTAAATTTGCTTTTATTCATTTTAGTTTTTCTTCTTTAGTTAGAACCTTGCGTAAATTGCGTTGACGTGTTTATGTAATTTTATAGGCCTCTATGGCAGTTTATGTTTAAAATATATTTTTTTAAATTTCAGCACAATGTTTGAAAACTTGTTAGGTGCCGTTCACAAGCAGGGATGCATTGTTGTGTAGACGCAGTGTCACAACAAGAGCAAAACTTCTAACTGTTTAGGTTCTTTTGATAGGCCAACTTGATATTTTGTCTAAAAACACAAACGTTATAGATGTCCGTCTATTATAAAACAGCATAAATGGACACCAAAATGGGCCTCTCAGTGTAAGACCAACTAACAGTGAGTGAACTTGCCATTGTTTGTTGTGTTATTGTACATCACTGAATCAATTAAGCCTACCTGGCAAAGACTTAATGTTTCACCCCATCAAACTCCAAATGCAACAATGAAAATTGTTTGTGTTTGTACTGCATGGGTTCAAATAATAACAGACAATATGGACTGAGATTTCCTCATTGACTTGACAATATAGCACTGTAACTGCTCTTGGTTCTGTATTATGTAATCGGCTAGTATAAAAGTGCAGAATATGCTCATATGCCATGTGGGCATCTGAGTATGAAACGTCATTTTCCCATTAAAAAGGGATACATTGCATGAATGCAGAGACGGACCGGCTATCGGGAGAACCACAAGTTTTCCCTGCGGCCCGCTTCTCTGGACTCCAACAAGCCTGTGCGGACCCCCTTACACAGCAAATATTCAATGAACTCTGTGAGGTAAAGCCAATACACTGAAATTACATTGTATAATGCATTCCTATTTAAGCATGTTAATTATGTACCACGTTTGGATCTCATTTTTTGACATCAAAATATTAAGTTAACTGTATGACATACTGTATCAGTATGAACTGCTGCAAATATTCATTTCATTTGGATTTGTTGGTTGAACAGTGGGCCTTTAATGTTGGCCTTTTTCTTTGACAGAGGCACATAGATACATTCATTGCTATTCATTCTTCATCTGTGTTTGATTCTCCATATTTTATTACTCTCTCTGTGTGTCAGGAAATATCAGATTTGGTCTGATATTTAAACTCCTACCTACTCCGACAGATATAGGGGAAGAGCAACTGGAAACAAATGGAGAGATAAAAAGAAATGAACATAGTTTATTGAATCTGTTTCATCTTGGGCAAAGCTCTGTCTAACCAGAAACATAGTCAACAAATATTTTAATAACAATCAAAAAGGATGTATTGGGCTTGACATTAACACCTGCCCAATAACTCTGTCACTATTGCTTGCCACTTTGGTGGGTGGCCACAGCCGAAACAAAGTTAATTGTATTCATTTCATGTCCAGCGTTTTATAAACTGAATATATGATTTTCAAATCTGACATGTGTATCACAGCGGGGAGAATGAGGCTTGGTTTCACACAAAGGGATATTGAGGGATCTTTTCTACAAAAAGATTTAAATATTTCACAGAGTTCATCAGTCAAGAGCAATTGGATGTGAACATTAAAAGAAAAGATCAACAGTTAGTTTTGAAGCTGAATGACAGCAGTCCAGTTTTTGAGTTTGAATATATACCTATGTATGGGGAAAATGAGGCCTTTCGATAGATCAAAAAATACTGTATGGGGTTCAGGGCTGTTCCCTGAAGAAAATGTATAAAATTTAAGTCTGAATGGACCATTTTTATATATTCCTTAAAGTGGCAATCTACTTACACAAACAAACATTTTACATAACAGTGCAACATAAAAATACTGTTTGTTATATATAGATTTATAGGCTGTATGTATAAGAAGGCTGACTATAAAATAATGGAAATGTTCTCAACAGCAGAGAACTCTACTAGGATAACTAGTAAATTCAAAGATTTGGTTGTCTTTATTTGCCACTCATGCCAGAAATGATGATATCTTTGATACATTTTCACAAAATTAGATAAAAAATCTGGTTGTTTAATATGAAAGGCTCATAACTTGCTGATTAATTATGCCAAATTTTAAGGGGTGGAAAAACGTTATAGGCGCCATGTTAACTTTTCCTCAGAGGTGAGTAGAGTAGCCAAAAACCTTTCTCAAGTAAAAGTTCAAATACTCCATGAAAAATAATTACTCAAGTAGATATAGATATAAGTCATAATAATGTTATAAATTACTCAAATAAGAAATTATCCAATAAAATGTATACTCAAGAAGTGAGTAACTAGTTACTTTCACATATAATATAATGGATGTTCCTCCCCTATATTCCAGTACATGATACACATTTAACATGCATTACAGAATGATTAATAATAATAATAATAATAATAATAATAATAATAATAATAATAATAATAGGGGGCCTGGGTAGCTCAGCAAGTAAAGAGGTTGACTACCACAGCTGGAGTCCCAAGTTCGAATCCAATCAGGCTTCTAAAGCAACCAATTGGCCCAGTTGCTAGGGTGGGTAGTGTCCCATTGGGTTAACCTCCTTGGGGTTGCTATAATGTTGTTCTCGCTCTCTTGTGCGCGTGATGAGTTGTGCATGGATGCCGCAGAGAATAGCATAAGCCTCCACAGGCACTAGGTCTTCACGGTAACACGCTCAGCAAGCCACGTGATAAGATGAGCAGATTGACTGTCTCAGATGCGGAGACACCTGGGATTCATCCTCTGCCACCCAGATTGAGGCAAGTCACAACGTCACCATGAGGACCTAGAGCGAATTGGGAATTGGGCATACCAAATTGGGGAGAAAAAAATAATTATTATAATAATAATAATAATATTATGAATATTATTGTTAATAATGGAAATTGTCATCATTCAACATCATGTTATTCCAGATCCAAATTACTTCTTCATTTCATGCATCAAATTAAAGCGATAGTTCACCAGAAAATTTAAATGCTCTCATTTTCTGAACCTTCATGCCATCCCAGATGTGTATGACTTTCTTTATTCTGCAGAACACAAATGAAGATTTTTAGAATATCTCAGCTCTGGTCCATACAATGCAAGTGAAATGTGACCAGAACTTTGAAGCTCCAAAAAGCACATAGAGGCAGCATAAAAGTAATTCATATGAATTAGATTTTCAGAAGCAATATGATAGGTGTGGGTTAGAAACAGATAAATATCTATAACTTTTATCTATAACCGTTGTCATGATCCCTCGCGGCCCAGATAAAACCAAGTCCGGACTCCGGTCCGCTAGTTGATGACTGCTGGCGTAGAGCGAAACTTGCGTGATTCAGTCGGGCTTCGATATCACGGCGGCTGGCAGAGACCACCAAAATTATGTGAACCATTTGAATTCTACAAAGAACTTTCTAGTGAAAAGCTCTATATGGAGGAAGTCGAACCTCTCAAATTGTTAGATAGACATTAGAAACAGCACTGACAACAGTGCTGTCATGACTTCAGTCTGAGGCAATTTCTGGGCAGGGCTGACAGAACAATTAGATCTTGTGTTCCTGAACGTGAGGTGGAAGGAAGTCTATACGAGACCATCTGGCTGGCTACTGAGCTGTACGAATTTATCTCAGCCTGTGCCTCGGAGAGCTTCCTCTCCTCACCCCTGTCAGAGGATGTTGATACTCTCTCACCGGAGGTGTGCACCCCAACCCTGCCCTCCATGACTCGGAATAGGAGGAGAAGGAAGCCGAGTAAGGCGGCCGAGCCCCCCACTGACCACCAGAAGGCTGCGGCCATTACCACTGCCGATCAACAGGAGGCGTTGTCTGTTCCCAGAAGAGGAGGAGAAGAAGGGCCCCTGCTTCCGAGCCCACTGGAGCACTCGCGGCCTCAGAGGCCATTCCCCTTCTGTTGCCAGCGCTCACCCAGTCCAGTGCCCAGTGGTCGATGCCCCTTCTGACCCTGGCCTGTCTCCTGTGGCCTGGCCCAGTCCTGTCCCTAGTGGCCGACAACCAGTCTGATCACTCCCCAGCAGTTGCCACTGAGCCTAATAACTCCCCAGCGTCCACCATCCCCAGTGGCCACCCTGATGATACAGTCTTGTCACCTGTGGCTGCCCCGTCAGATCCAGTCCTGTCTACTGAGGCCACTCAGTCTTTTCAGCCCCCAGTGGGTGCCACTCACCCAGTCCAGTACCCAGAGGTCGCTGCCCCAACCATAGTTTCCAGTACAAACAGACCATTTTTGTTGTTGTGTTTGGAGTTTGATGGGGTAAAAGATTAAGTCTTTGGCAATAATAAATGCTTTAACTATACCAATCACAGCACAAACCAGCACCAAGCAAGCACAAACAATGGAGTGATTGTCATGGGGTGTAGCCTGCATGACCACATGGCTCCCAAAAGCTATCTTGTTAAATACAAAGAAAGAAAAACATTATGATGTTTCTTTCCATGGTACAAACCAACACAAATTGTAAGATTGCGTGACCTGCCGACGGAGATGGCCACTTAGGTCTGCTGCTCCCTGACTTGGCATCAACAATTCATCCATTAAACTTATACAATACAATAGATATACTTATTATTGTGGATATACAATCATGATCTACCCTGCTGTGATAATAGTGACTCACCGGGGAGTTACCTTTCTTCTCGGGATGCCTGCTGAGGTGGAGTCTTACGCCGGTCAGCATGCGAGGCATACGTTTCCATTGTTTACAACGGTGGACACGCCATCAGAAATTATATAGGAAGGCACTTTAGAGGGCTCAGGAGCTGTCTAAGACTCCCTTGAAAGAAAACAAGTCAGATGTGGATTCCATTGATGAATTAGGATTCCGGGTCAGCTTGTGGACTGAGGCTACTGATTGTTGTGATGGCCTCGTATCCAAACTGTTTCACTTTTCATGTATGCATGTTTATATACAACAATTATTCAGAATAGTCTAGATGGGTCCCCTTTGGTGTTCAGGAATAGTTAACACACACTAGGCCTGTCCTTCCTGCTCTCTCTCTGTTTCTGAACAAACCCCCGTTGGGCAGGGCCAAGGGTGGGATTATGTAAAGTAGCTGTTGATGTTGTTGCTGTAGAAGCAGTCATGAATTAATGGGACTCCTAGTGATGTGGGGAATTCACGGAAACAGAGAATGAGGCATTTTTGCATTGGGTATGCTTTTATTGCATCTGTGACTAAGTTTTGAGTTCTGAAATGTACAGTATGTTTTAATAGTAGAATCAACTCCTATGTCAAAATATCATGGAACATTTTATTCTTCATGATATCACCCCTTTAAACTGCTATAGCAGTGGTTGCCAAACCTTGACTCTTGACCCTAAAATGGGTCATGAGACTTTAACAACCTAGTCTAAACAATCTAAACAATTCTAGTCTTACTAAAATACACGGCAGAGAGTTGCACCAATGATGCCCAACACCTGTTCACCATTTCGCTGCACAGCACTCATATACTGTAGTTAATTCTTATTTTTGTTGTTTAGCAACACTCTGTTTGAAATTGTATTTGAAATGTATATGCTTGTTATGCTTAATTAAATGAATTCTATTAAATACATTTTAAATAAAAATATTTTGGTATTTTTGAGGCTTTTACATGTGGTGGTGTTTTATGGGAAGCTGGAATACAATTTTAAAAGCACTGTGCTCCTGTATTGCTCTTTTCCATAACCTCAGACTGAGTACACTATGAATTTGGCTTCTTTTACACAGGCAGCATTGCATGTGTCCTTCACAGAGAAAGCAATATACCAATTATAGCATTACAGTACAGTAGTTAGGGTAAAGGGAATGTGTGAATACATAGTATATATATATGAGATATATTCACTTTAAAGTGACAATTCACATTGTCACTTTATAACTGGCTGCTACCTCAATAACTGCTATGTGCATAGAACACTATCTCATAGTATGTTATGTTTACGTTTTTAGAAACTGTCATCTTTTTGCACTACTGTGTCCTGTTCATTGTTAGAAATGTATTGTACTGTCCCGTACTTTTTGCACGTTTGCACATGCACTTTATATAGGTATATATATATATATTCCTGGAGGAACGTTGTCTCGTTTCGCTGTGTACTGTACGAACTGTATATGGTTGAAACGACAATAAAAACCACTTGACTTGATATATGTATAAAATAATAACTTTAAAAAATGATAAACCTTACTATAAAAAAAAAAAGTTACAATAAAATGAAAAAAAACCTTTTATATAACTTATATAAAGGATTACTATTAAAATAATTATTGCAGTCCGGTGATCCTGCTTTGCAGCTACACTACACAAGTGTCTGAAGGTGTGTGGCTGGGGGTCTTGTGTATTTAGACAGGAGACAGATATCTGATTTTAAAAGTAGCTTTTCTCTCATCCCACAATCACGACTGCATGGATATGTTTTACATATGACTTTTTTCTCCCTCTAGCTGAGGTTTTACAATTTGAATGTTTCGCCCCCTGTGGTGCTGACTGTGTCCCTATGCAAAGGCCAGTCAAAATATCTTCAAAGTGGTTCTGCTGTATTTACCATAGAGCACAATCTTTGTATACCTGCTTTTTCCATTTATCAAAAAGCTTTCAGCACCTTTCCAATTTCAAAGGGAGTGACTCAACAGTGCTGAGTAGTTCGAAATTCTTTCCGAAAACAGTGCTGCATTCAGCAGGAAACATATTCATACACACATTCACTGATGCGATGCTTAAAGTAGAATGGGGCAGTGAGATGATATACTGTAGAATGGAACAAAGCAGGGTGTATTTAATTTTTTTCCAAATTTTCAGAGGGAAAAATAGTTTCTATTGCCTCTGTTGAGCTTATGGTGTCCTCATGGAAGTCCTTAAGCATGGAGATAATATTGTAACATGATCACAAAGGAAATTGACATCTAGCTTCCGAAAGTTCATTTATCCTGATTTCGAAGTCATACTCAAATTACTGGCAAGCGCAATCCCCCATCAGACATTTTTACATTATTTCAAGGTGGACCTCATTTCCTTAAGCGTAAGAAACCTTCAAGACTTGAGTTCGGAAACAATTGCATTCACTAAAAAAATGGTGAGCACGATTTGGGATTGTGTCTAAAATTACGTTTTACTTCACTGATGATTAGGTTTAGGGTTGGGGTTTGGGTTAGGGGTATGTTAATAAAATATGCATTCCTGTTGACTATATTATTATTATTATCATTTATGATTAAAAAATTTACTTCTCTCAATACATTCAACAACACTTCCAGCTTCCAGTGATTTGAATTTCGTTAAGTGCAGACCGATTTTAGCAGCCAAACCTTCAACCTTTCACTGAATTAACTGTGAGTTCAGCCAGAGATAGTATTGGTTGCTTGTTGATAGTGTGAGGTAAATGGTGTTCCATATGCCTGAATATCAAATGGAATAAGAACATGAATTTATATTGGACTATAAAAAAAGACAAGGGACTGTGCCTCCTCATTTCATAAGTCAACCAAACACCACTGAAACAAAGATGCATATGAAATGGGGAGTAGTTCCCCTGTTAATGCTCAAACTACTTTTTTCTTGCCAAAATCTGAGAGAATTTCAAACTGATGACCTCTTGACTCTGGTAAAGCCTTAAATAAGTATGTCTTCCTTACTTACTAAGAATTTTCTTTACACTAACATTTCTTTTCTTTCTTTCTCACTAACATTTCTTTTCACACACATGCACACAGACTTCATTCTACAACTCCATTTCCACTGAAACTAGAGGCTATGTCTCAGTCCCGTAATACGATGTTGCTCATCTGTAAAAATGTGTTTTACATAAAGGGCCCATAACTGAAAGGCTGGTCGACCCGAAATCTCCACAACAGCCACTCTCTCAAATGCTACTTGTTAAATAATGCTCCCCCTGGTTTAATTATTCTATTTAAAGACTCCAAGTTTAAGGAGGACTGTTTTTGGGGGCATATAGTTTGTATGCTTGAGACAACCAATTAATTCAACACATGGAGAGCGGGTGAGGAGACACAGTAACTTCCAGGCAGTATTAGTCATGCAGCGTGGCACAGAGCGGCAGTCATCGGGGGAGCTCTCATGCATTTTAAAGGTGATGTGGAGCTTCGTCTCCTCTCTCTGCCTCCTGGCTGATGTCCTGTCTTGTCCTCCTCTCACAGCTCTGCACAGTGCCACGCCAGGCCCCAGCATGCTATCCCCTCGCTGCTTAAGCTAGTGCAATGGCAACACATGTCTGAGAAGTTCAGAGAAAACACGTTGCCACACTTCCTCAGCTCCACCCTAAAAAAAAAAAGTTCACCCATTCTGTCATTACAAATCAGTATGTTGTTTTTTTTTTCTTCTCCCATGGAACACAAAGAGTGTCTTTACACAGTTCTTTTCTATACACCAACAGGTCATAGTGACGATTAATGGCAGACTGGTTATGAAATGACAGAAGTGACTTCAACATTAAGTTGTCAATTCACTGATAATCCTCCACCAATGCTTTGAAATCTCATTCAAATTGGTGCATTAGTGCATAACGCCACGTTTGACTTCAATGACACCAATTGGCAATGAAATTCACATTGGTTGTGAGCAAACACAATGCACCAGTTTGAATAAATGGGATAGAGACTGAGATTTGAAAGCTTCTATATGGGACTACTATAGGGAACGGAAAGCAAACTATGGAGTTAAGATTATATTTCCAATCACATTCCAAGCAGCTGTGTGTGCTGCCCATAAGGATGAAAACTTCTGTAGTTCAATAATATGGAAGGAATAGCTTGGAGACTGCAGCTGCACTGAGCTGTGCTGGTCTGTGTCTGGGCTAACAGAAGTGTTATGAGTAATTAAGACTTGGGCGGAAGAGGTTTGAACCACTAGAGGACTGTAACTATACACTTATTGTTATCGACTTCTCTGTGGTTGCCAAAAGGTTATGCACATTACACAACACAGAAGATTATCAAGAGCAATAAGACACTTGAAGATGTGTTCGGCATTTCTCTTGGTTCTTCAGTCCTGGGAGGGGCTGATCATGAAATCTTGACAAATGAAGTGCACTGCAGTCTTCTCATCATTTATTCATTTTAATATCAGAGGGGCTTAAGAATCAGGCCCTCACTAATTTATGAAGGAAAGGTGTTCCTCATGTTTTTAAAATATTACTGAGTACTTCATTGTAATGCCCATGCTCACTTTATAAACACTCTTGCAATTAACACAAATGGTGGCGAGTATTCAACAGGCAGTCAGCTATTATCAGTTCTCTTGAAAGTGTTCTGTATTATCTTTTATTACCATTTATTGCCATTTAATGAACAGCCAGTTGTCCTGATTTAGTGATTGTGATAAACAACAAAAAAGTAACAAATCATGATGTTTACACACTCACAAATGGATGGATGGATGGATGGATGGATGGATGGATGGATGGATGGATGGATGGATGGATGGATGGATGGATGGATGGATGGATGGATGGATGGATGGATGGATGGATGGATGGATGGATGGTTGGTTGGTTGGTTGGTTGGTTGGTTGGTTGGTTGGTTGGTTGGTTGGTGTGTGAGAGCCTAGGGATGTGGCCACCCTTTTACACTCATCAAATATGTACTTAACCTGGGTCATCTTATCAAAGACTCATGAGTCAAAGTCAACAGTTGATGCATGAAGACTCCCCATTGATATAAAAGCTATGTTATGACTTACAGTGTCTGTATTTATATTACTTATCAGGATGAAATGATAGTAACAATGAGACGAAGAGTGGGGCACCACAGCTATAATGTTCTTTAACATCTCCCCATGCAGCAAGACTGACAGCAACTCATTGGGCTTTACATCTGCCCTTCAGAAGCCCTCACCCAGCCAACAGCATCTGGAGATGGAAACAGAGATCAGAGAGATAAAGACGGTAATCTGTGAAAGCAAAAGAGAGTGAAAGAATCTGGTTAAAAAGACTTTTAAGAGCCTTAAAAAAGCAATAGATTATAAAATATAAAAGGAATAGTCAAAGAGGGAACCAAAACATAGAAAACCATAATGGAAGTTTGAGTCAGTCTCATGGAAGCCTTTATGAATCCCCAGATCCTCTTTGCCATTAATTCACATAGGCAATGGCTCAGTGATCAGAGCATTATCATAGAATCATTGCTCATGAACCAGAACCTTTCCCAAGGGGAGCACGGCCTTCTTGCCTTACTCTTCCCACAGCTGCCTGCAGCAACCTAAGACAGCTCAGAACAAGATTGCACTGTCTGCTGAGATTACACCTACGTTTCCACTCCATCCACCACACACAAGTATGTATGTACACAAACATGCATATACACGCACAACACCTACACATTTATGGATGTGCATTTTGTTATTAATGTTTAGGTATGTTTGTGAATATATGTATTTTAGTTAAAGAGCTTGAATATTGGAATTACAAAGAAGGTCATATTCAAGTTTTATTTGTGTGAGATTATAGGCCTATATATACAGTATATACACAGTATATCATTGCTAGTGCCATCCTCGCACTAAACTACTAAACACAGAGAACTGTTATTTTCAGCACACAGTAATTTTTCTCATTAAAAAGGTTAACAAAAAAATCATGTACACTCACATGAGATCAAGACTCCAGTCATGTCAGTCAGCTTATAAAAGCTGTTTTCTTTTACATGGAGTGGGAAATATTTAGATAATTTTTCCATCTATAGCCATCTACTCACTTTATCTAAGTAACTGCCCTGTTATAGGACACTTTTGCTTAATAATGCATCCACAACACTATATATTAGTATAAGTCCAAGATAATTTATATGGAGCTGTTATACTGAAGTTCAAAAACCTGGATGAGTATTTGCATTTTTGATCAATGGATTTTCCTATGGGCAGATTTGGTTAAGGACTACAGAGGTTTTCCATTTCGTCAGGCATGTAAACTCACATGCTTGTGGTAGTTGTAGTCCTTATTTAGCAACTTGTTAGCAACAGACATTTTTTTAAAACTTAAAACTTCATGTTTGTGGTATGACTGTGTGTAATTTATGTGTCAGAACAAAACATTTATGTATCTTCAAGTAACGTTTACCAAAGACCTTTTTTTACTCAAAAATCCAGAGGGAAATCCTGATTGTATCATAAATTGGGCTTCTTTAGCTCAGATCACGTTAAATAAAAAAAATAAATTTTTAGGCTGGTCCAGAACATTTGCATATTAATTAATTAATTAATTAATTCACTCCTGTTACTTACCTCTATACTTGTACTCTCTAAGCAAGTTTGAAAATGTTGTACTGCAGCACTTCTCATATTATTGCCTCGTTTGGATGAATTGTTTACATTGTATTGCTAATTGTAAGTAATTTCGATAAAAGTGACTGCTAAATGAATAAATGCAAATGTAAATACAGCAGAAATAGTAAGGGTAGAATGGGAGTTACTATTACATGGTAAACATGGATATAAACCATCAGATTAAAAATCAATGCCTTTTTTGTTAGCTTTTTCACAGAAAAGGAGTTATTGATTGGTGATGTCACCACGATAAGCAAAAATTCCAGATAAATGGTAGTGAAAGACATGCAGTTCTCGCCTTCTCAATCAAATATAGTGTACCAAGTTAGATACAGAGAGAGAGAGAGAGAGAGAGAGAGAGAGAGATGCAAACTGTCAATGTCACTTTCATTCTCATTATAGAAACTTTCCAAAGGAAATACATGATAACACCGGTTAATATACATTCAACAACTGCCAGTTGATAAACCATTAAAATAATGCCTAGAATAATTGAACCCTCCTCTAGTAGTGTTACTGATTAGGCTGTTAAATCTCACCTTATAACATCTCAGTTGTGAAAAATAAATCTATTGTTGCATGAATTAAATGAAATGTGTTCTGATTTAAGTAAATCATTGTCAGTGAATGGGATCAAGCTTCATTTGATATTGCACTACACTTTACTGCACCTCCGAGAGACAAAAAAGACAGAAAGGAAGAAACTTGCCGTTCAACAATTAAATGTGGAGCACTACTGCCCTCTGTTGATTTGAAACAATAACTGACATGTGAAGATTGTACTTTGATTTGAAGAAGTTAAATAATGTATTCTTGATTGTTCACGTAGCTAAGCTAAGTTAATTAAACAGAAAAGCACACATGACAATACAGTGATGTTTTGTGTTAACACGATCTCCCGCTCTGTTACGCATAACTACAGGCATGCGCACATACCTACATTATTTAGGTTAAATCAGCTATTTTACGCATGCGTGTTGGGCAAATACATCAAATTGAAGGGACGGGGACCACTTAAGCCAGTAAATATTTCTCTTCAGCGAATAACAAGTGGGCACAGTTCATTGAAACGTCAGCTGTCCGGACTTGGCAATAATTTAAAATCCTCTGAATAAACGGGTCAGCTTCTGTTTTTGGAGTGTCTTCTGTCTGTTTTATGTTGGGTTATTTGTTGTTATCAGTTGAGCTACAAAATAAACCTAGACATTTGAAGCAGAATGTTTTTTTCTTAATTGAATTTAGCTTGATTGCTGGTTCAGCAGGAATATCTAGTATATTCTTTTTATGTATTAGATAGCCTACATTATTTTGAATATGATATTTTTCTCTTGGCCCAAACTGGGTAGAAATATAAAATATTTTTAATGTCGTGCGTGTTCCACTCTTTATTTGTCTGTGTAAATTTAAAACAGTATATTACTACCACCTGTCGGTATGTGAAGAAATTACTGTGAGACTATCCATTTTCTAGACAGACAAAACAAATAAAAATTTACATAAATAAATAACATTTTATTTTGGCTCGTTATGCAAACTAAACTAAATATTCAACTAAGCAACAGAAAATTCACAGATCAGAGATGCTTTTCATGCTCTTACAACAAGTTTAACCTCTGTTGTTTTTACCTTCACATAAAAAATAGACAGGTTGATTAGCCTATACCAAACCTCTCTGACACAGACATGTATTTCATTTAATGCTTTGAGTTGTTGAGTGATTGTATGGGTGTCAATGCTGTATTGTTTGCTCAAGATCATCAGTGTGCCACGTGCCTCTCATTCTCCATATGTCCTCATGACGCATTCTGTAGAGTTTTACTGATGGCCATGCAGAATTATGGCTGCTTCAGATTACAATACGATTTCATAATAACTTATAAATAAAAAAAAAATAAAAAATGAAGAAAGAAAAAAACTCTTCCAAGTAAGGGCGTTTTATTTGGGATTTTAAACCCATTAGGTATGTCGAAAATCAGAATGTAAACAGAGCCTATATGGTATAGCATTCCATGACTTCTCGAACTATTTGCATGTGGCCTAGGCTACATTAATGTTATAAAATGATTTAATGCACGCTATTATGAAGTGTTATTATCCAGAAGTGCGACAATACAGTATAGCTACATTTCAGTGTGGAATTCGCTGTGGCACATTTTGGTTTAGTTTTCATCACACTGAATAGGCCAATTTAGTTCAGAAGCTAATAGTTGAATAAATCATCTTTTGGTAGCTACAGAAGCCATTCTTTAACATTTAACACCAATGATCACACCAATGGGGCAAATGAATTGAACAAATCGTAACTGTAGCCTAATCACTGATCAGTTGTCATCATAGTGTATATGTAATGAGCCTTTAGGTTCAATAGAATATTACTTCCCTTCCCAAAATTAATGAGGCCGCTAATTTCCTTAATTTGCGGGTAAGCACCTAAATAGACTCAGTGACAACTCTGTGTCTTAAGAAGCACGTCCGCACCTCGGGGTGAACTGGAATAATTACATGTGGCTGAGATCGAGGGCTGTTTTGAGATGGGCTGAGTGATTTTCAGTGTTTCTCTGTGATATTGTCTATTGTGATAAAAGTGGAAGCGCTTGATCTCGGCAGGTCTTTAATTAACTAGAGCAAAAACACAGCCGATGCACGCGCACCCCCGGTCAGATGTGGATCATTCACCCGCGCTTCACTGAACTCTGAAGAAATGATCCATCGTCTCAGGCTCTCCCAACACAACAAGAGCACCGCACGGCTGGAGTTTATAGACTACCTCAGAGTCTATGCAGATCATTTGTGGCCAGATATTCCCTTCAGATCAGCAGCCGTGCAGTATTTTTATATTGGAGTGCTCTTAAAAATATAAAACCCCCTACTATTACTTATAGCCTACTGCAAAGCCTGGAGCGGCTAATGGCTAACAAATAGTTCAATCTAGTATTTATAATAATTAGACAATTGTTCAAGTTCTTAGTAGTTAATTAGCATTAAGAACAACGTAGCAACTTGCCGCATTGATAGGCTTCTGGAATTCAACTCTTAGGGGCCTTTCATACCGAAAGCGTTTTTGCGTCAGCCTTCAGTCCGCGCTAAATGTTTTACTAGGTAGCCTAATGCAGTCAGTGGTTCTGGCCTTTTTGAATCCAAGGCCCCCTGAATGTTTGTTTTCAAACTTTTAACAGAAACAAGTTATGTCAATATTACACAAAAACGATTAGGCCTAAATATATATATATATATATATATATATATATATATATATATATATATATATATATATATATATATATATATATATAGGCTATATATATATATATTATTTTTTATTTTTTAATACATTGTTAAAATAATTGAACGCAGTTAATTTTGTTTTAAATTTCATCAATAAAAATAAAACTGTTGCTTAAGGGAGTTGTTGAATTAAAATAAGAAATATAATGTCAGTTTACATCTCAGATAGTTCTCAGATAGTATAATGCCTATTGCTCTGTACGGAAGTGAGGTTTGGGGTCCACTCTGTATGGCAGATTACTCGAGATGGGACAAACACCCCATAGAATTCCTGCATGCAGAATTCTGTAGAAACATTCTAAGAGTTCAGAGAAGAACACCTACTAATGCATGCCGGGCCAAACTAGGCAGATACCCCCTTATTATACATAATGAAAAACGATGCCTCAAATTTTGGACACACCTAAATTCAAGTTCCCCTAATACACTGCAACATCCAAGTAAAACCCAAGAGCTGAAGCCTAAAACCAGTCCCCTTTGTCAGCTGGCTCTGAAACTCACAAACCCACTAACAACTAACAAACACCAGTTTCAGACCAGCACTGCTGAACAAAACCAGATCAGAATAAACCAAATCATAATGTCTGAGATGTCTGTTTTTTATCTTTTCATCTGGAAAGCATCATAGTCTAATTAACATCTGCTAAACATCTAAAAAAAAGATCAGATTTAAAAACATTCTAAATCAAAAACGTCTCAAAGGCATCTGATAAATGTCTTATCGACATCCGAGACATACTTATTGACATACATCTTACAGATGTATTGCAGATGAGCAAAAAATATAAAAAATGTCTTCCAGATGTAAACACACACATCACAACGACATCTTGCATGCTATCAGGGTTGATTTTTAGCGTAGGATTTTTAGATGCATTATAGCAGGTTAGATTATTCAGTATTACAGTTTATTAGCTTATTTATGTCATGTTGAGGCCCTCTAGGAAGTTTGCAGAGCCCCCCATAATGGGCCCAGGCCCCCTGGCTGAGAACCACCAATCTGATCTCATGCAAAGTCATACACAATTTATAAGTTGGCTATTTGGTATGGTCTCACACAATGTTGTTCGCATAAACTCGTTCGATTTCATCACATGCAAATTCGCAGATGTCTAATGCAGAAGTAAGTGTGAGTTCTGCACACGAGGCGTTGAGGACATACTTATTAATAGTATGGCCTAACCCAAACCACTTATCTAAACTTAACCAATCAGTAGAGTTTGTAAACATGATAGAAGGCTGTTGTGTGTGACAGAAACAAGTAATTGTAAAGTATTAGATGGAAACAATGTCCAGTTGGCTGTAGTGAAAGTAAATTCAAATGAGTGCAATCCCACGATATCATACGAATTAGCCAAATTACACCAAAAAGTTGTATGAATCCTGATAATTCCACCATGAGAATGTGTTGGAACCATGACCAGACGGATGTCTTTGGGCGTTGCCCCACGTCTCACTGTTTTTTAGCATCTCGCACCATGTATTTTTAGACACTGTGTCAAGTTAAAAATAACTGATGCCTCATTTACACTGTGTCGGAATTACTGTAATTACGTGAACGTAACTCTGAGATTCTACTCGGAGCTGTTCACGTCCAGGGACCTCTGAATTTATTTGTTTCAATGACAACACTCCTAACACTAAAATGGCTTTGTTGTTTGTAACAGCAAAACATTTATCCATAAATTTAACAATTAATTCACCTTTATGTTGTTACAAAATATTTAAGAGCAAAGAATATGATCCAGGTAACAATGGCTTAATAGCATATCAAACAGAAATATGTACTCACTATCTTTAACTATTTAGGCCCACTGCCATTTTTACATAATATCACGACTGTAAAGTCAGAGTTCTCTTAGAATTCTGTGTTGATAGCTTGTAAGAGATCTTCAAAGACGTGAATGCTTTTTACAAGTTGGAATCTCTAATTACGGTAATTCCGTAATGATATAAACGTACCATTAAATCAGAGATTATTTTATATACTGAAAAACCAACCTTTACCAGAGGCAAGAGTGTATCATTTAACTTGGATCACATCAGTCCTTTAAGCCAATGGTATAATGGCCCTAACGTCAATATGTTCCGACAATAAAACGCTGTTTGTGGGTATAGCATAGGACCTACCATACCAGTTCGGACTGCTGAGAAGAACATTGGTTGCCCCCTGCCCTCCCTTCAAGAACTGTACACTTCCAAATAAATCAAAGGGGCTGGAAAAATCACTCTGGACCCCACCAGCCCACTACCTTTTTGATAAGTTGCCTTCTGGACGGCGCTACAGCGCACTAAGCGCCAGAACCATCAGGCACAGGAACAGTACTTTCCCTCAGACTACCCATCTCATGAACAGTTAAAACTGCCCATTGAGCAATAATTATGTGCAATACACAGATTAGTCTATTTATATTTATCTAACATACCCTACATATTCTGCCATACATTCCCTTGCATCTGTATATAACAGATTTTTATTTGTATATTGTAATTAATTCATGAATTTCTTTTAGGCCTACCCACTCCCTCTTCTCATGTTGGCACATTTTTCTGACAAAAACTTGACTAAATAGGGCATCAATAACAGTGACGCCATGGGGGCTCATAAATTGACATTTGATATGATCCTAACACTTTTCGCGGTCGTCCTCCACCACCCCCGTCTCAAGGCCTACAGCAGATGGGGAGTGTGTCCCTGTCTGCTCAGGGCTGCAGGCTGTTGCGCTGGCAGTAGGGTAGCGAGAGGGTAGCGAGAATTAAATATTCATGTAAAAAATGAATGGAGAACCCCTGGATGTTGAGCGTGCCCATTTATTCAACTCGAGCAAGCCTCATTAACCCGATGACTGGATAGCAGGTCACGCTGATTTCCTTACCAACATTTAACATCTACCGCCTGTCTCCAAAGTTTGTCCAAACACCAACACAGAGAGAGAGAGAGAGAGAGAGAGAGAGAAATAAGCCTATTTTAAACCTCAAAAGAATTTATATACTGGTGATCTAAATAAACAAATAAAAACTATAGGCTATCATATTTATACAAATATATTTTATTAAAAATCAATATTTCAATATTGACAATATTTAATAGAGCCTGTTGATATAAATAGGCTACGTATAGGCTATATGTAGGCCTACGTTCTTTCACTTTTAAAGGTCGTGATCTACATGTAGCAAATGCAGAAACATTTTTTTTATTAGAACTTGTATACTTCTACCTTAGAAATTGTATTGCCATAAATGCCATAATTCCCCCAACATAACATCGTTAGTGTAAAACTTCGTTAAAAAGTAAAACTGTTAACTTGGTAGGCTATTTGGCACCACTGTCACAAATAATAATAATAATAATAATAATAATAATAATAATAATAATAATAATTGGAAAATAAACAACAACAAAATATGATAGAAAATTTGTTATAAAAGCTAACATTATTTCAGAGAAACCCGATAATACATTTGCATCAAATTAGTGGCAACGGTTGGCTATTTTGGCGGGAATTATGGTTAAATCGTGGTAATTGAAGCAGCAACACTAAAAACACTCAGCTGAAGTCCAGGGGCATACAAGAGCAAAACATTCGGGCTCGAGACCTACATTATTTTAGTCTAGCCCCGAATGTTTTGGTTCTGAGCTTTATTGAGTAGAACTAAAACGGGAGGAAATAAGAAGCCTAAATGTTGTTTATTTGCGATTCAATCCGAATAATTCGGACGCGTCCAGCATGGGCTCGGAGAGGACAGCAGGCCCCTGTAAACTGAAGCGATAATGTTGTAGTGCTCAGTGATTAACTCTGTCATGACTGAAAGGGAAAAAGTGTGAAAGTTAAACTATCCCTGGACGCGCCGCAGCATATGGGAGACGTTAGTGTCGGCCTCTGACTGTGAGATGGGTGCCAGGGGACAACAGCTGACTGGGCTGAAGTTTGCTACTCTATTCAACATTCATTAAGAGCAGCCTCAGAGGGGCCGCCACTGTCATCATCATCTCTCTCTCCATCACCCCCTCTGCGCAAGCCAGTCTCGTGTCCAAAAGACGTTGACTTGGCCGTCATGTTTCTTGTTGGAGCAACTCAAAAGAAGTTAAATGAATGAGGGAAATATAGATCACTGATGTGCCTACTGACCTGCTGTTTAAACATGCATCTTATTAACAGCACTGACAGTGTCTGGGAGTGGACTCTAAATGCGTTTACGTAATGTTATCAATTTAAAATATTTTAATTGATTTAACAAACATTAGGCTACTACATTATATCATGCTTAACAGATAACTTAATGTAACTTATATTGAAACAAATAGGCCTATAATTACAATTAAATTTCTTTTAATTCTTTTTCATATAGCCTACTTCTAAAACAACAACAAATAAGCCTCATGGCAACAGCAAGAATAGGCTAATAATTATAATACTGAGGAAAAAGCTTAATTACATTATTTTCTTTTAGCGCTAATATGGTCGTTCCTTGTGTTGTTTCTCAACGAGTGTCTCTGCTTATGATTTGGCCAAATATTATTTTGCTAGACCGCTAAATGATTTATGACAAGACTGAAGACACTTATCAGTTTTCCTGGACCAGTCTGACGACAGGTGGGACTCACGACGTGCTTTGCACCTGCTCGTTTTATTGCTGCAGATTTTACAGTTTATTTGAGAAGAAATATGATGCTGCAATGCAAGTTTCTTGCTAGATTTTATTGGATGCCAATTCCGTTGCTTATCTTGAATAAAGTGGATAAGGATGTTGGATCAAGGCCCCTGCGGTTTGAGAATTTAGTTTCCAAATTTCAAGAATCATACAAATTATTATTTTTATTTTACAAAAATGATAAACTCTCCATTGTAAATAATAAACTGATTCATTAAAATAGATAAACAGATTGTAATAATGACAAATATTAACAGATACATAGAAAACAATATAAGTATATATAAGTTACTAAAAAGTTAGAGGTTAAACGATAAAAGAATATTCTGGGTTCAATACAAGTTAAGATAATTTGACAGCATTTGTGACAATGTTGATGACCACAAAAAATAATTCCGACTTGTTCCTCCTTTTCTTAAAATAAATAAATAAAAGGTTCTAGTAAATTATTTACAATGGAAGTGAATGGGGGCCAATCCGTAAATGTTAAAAAACTCACTGCCTCAAAATATAGCCACAAGACATAATCATTATAAATGTTAACATGTTTTTAGAGTGATAAAATCACTTAGGCTACTAACATTTTCTGTGTAAAGGTATATACAATTTTAAAACTTTGTTCCCATGTAACACCAAAACCTGCAATACCACAAAAATGACTATTTTTACTATTACAACTTTACAGTTAATATAATACTGGTGTTGTAACAGAATAATTAATGTAATTACTTTTATAAAATGATAAACTTCACATTTCTGCTTTTAAACCCTCCAAAAATTGGCCCCATTCATTTCCATTGTAAGTGCCTCACTGTAACTTCAATTTTTGCTTTTTTTTTTTTAAGAAAAGGAGGGTCAAGTCGAAATGATTTTTTGTGATAATCTACATTTTGCAACAAATGCTGTCAATTGATCTTAACTTGTATTGAACCTGGAATATTCCTTTAATAAATAAGACAATGTAATTTTAATCTAAATGTATATATCAGTGATGCAATTGAAAAAAAAAAATTGGCTTGTAGAATGGATAATTGTGATTATGAAAACAGCTTCACTCCAGGACAATATTCATAACACACACACACACACACACACACACACACACACACACACACACACACACAACTCTTTCATTATTCTATGGGGAGCATTTTCAATTGGCTGTGGCACTCAACGGGAGCATTAAAGGGAGGAGGGAGGAGAGGTGATGCCACTATAAGGCCGAACAGGATCCTGACTGAAGGTAAAGACAGAATTCTTCTCAAATAGCTGGATCAAGGACGCTAGCATAGTTTTCTCTTTTCCGATTAGTAAAAAAGTAAAGGCCTACTTTGTTTTGGACTTTTTATATATACAAATACATATAGGGCCTATCAGCAATGACAGCAAAAACCAAGCTTTTGCAATGGTCAGAAATCAAATTTCGGGAACGACCGGAGGATTTTACACTCTCCGAACATCCGAGGCTGACCCGAAGTGATCCGCGGGCCTGGATGACCTCTGCGACCCCCGTTTACCAATCCACAGGTGACCACTACACTCACGCGTCGGTGGATGTCACCATGGACACGTACGTATCTGGATGCAACAGTCCTTTGACAGCGGAATCTGACCTGGAAAGACCTAAAACAAATGGTGGGGTCGAGCCAAATCTGCCCGGTCCTCAGAGACACAGACGTGTGGCCGCCAATGCGAGGGAAAGGCGGAGGATGCACGGACTGAATAGAGCGTTTGACAAACTGAGGAGCGTCATTCCCTCCTTAGAGAACGAGAAAAAACTGTCTAAATATGACACCCTGCAGATGGCGCAGATATACATCACAGAGCTGTCCGATTTGTTGGAGGGTGTTGTGCACTCGGAGTGCAGAGGTGTAAGGGAAGGTTGCAGCCCACCAGGTAGTCAAAGGAGTCCATCTCAGTGTTTGAGGACCAGCGTCAATTACGCAATGGATGCACCTTCCTCTAATTTTGTTCCGGAGAAAAGCGACGTCACATCGTCCAACGCCAGCGATGGCGAATCGTCGCATTTTAGTGACATTGAAGAAGGACAGACTGGAGGACACTGATGTATTTGGTGGACTGATTTTGTGTCACTAAGTCGATAATTAATCATTATTTATTTGTCTGTGTTTTAGTAGACACCGTGAGAACCAAATACAGTAGATTTACCCTGATGATGGTTAGTTCTAGACAACGCTTTGTTAAAACCTGATTGTCAAAATTTATGAAAGCTGTCAAAAATTTACAAAAAAAAGGGGGGAAATGAAGAACAAATCTGTATAAGCCCTTTAGTTGCACTTTATTGACAGATCCTTAACTCATTTGGGATTGTCCATACTACATGTACAAAACCTGCATCAGTAATGAGAGAAATATGCTATTTATGTATCTTAGTGATTTTTTTATTACCTCAAAAGTTTAATAAAGATTCGCATGTTGATATTATTTGTTTGTGGTAATCAACATTTTGCCACAAATGCTGTCAATTAAACTTAACTTATATTAAACCCAGAATATTCCTTTAACACATTCTGCTGAACCACAGCAAAAGGAACTACTTTTATGGCATAAGGAATTGTAGCTGCAACAATTGGAATGCAAATTTATGATTATTTGATGTTTCGTGCCACTGACCAAATCACAGCCATAATGTTATTTACAATAACCCTCACTCTGCAGTTCAGTTGCTTCAATATACACATATTAACATCATAACAGTTGTTAGGTAGGGGTAGATATGACTCACTCAAGTGGTAATATGTTGCATTCGCTACAGGATGTCAGTCATGACTCAAGAAGACAGAATCAGGTTGATATGGGTTTACTTCAATACTTAGGAATAAGGAAACAGCAATCAGCACGGTATGGCATACAGGTATATCTCTCTTTAGTTCCAGTCTACACAATATGCATTTATATGTGTGTTTGTGTGTGGTTCTAAAATAAACAGAGAGAAGGAATAATTATTAACTGCAATAATATCATCATCATGAATTAGTACAGCAGTATGCTCATAAGCAAGGACATTAGAACAATATTCTCATAATAAAGTAATCAACGGTAGCCAATAAATGATTACAGTGTGAATAGTCACTTAACACTAGACAAACATTATACAAATGATGTCTTCCACAAACAGTTATGATTAGCATTAGAATGAATCAGCACACATTACGGTATTAAATAGTTGCTATAAACACTCTCAAAGAAACATTAATAATAAACAATGCACTTACATGTCTAAAATGGGGTGCGAATATGTTTCATGTTGACTTTAAATTTAGGTATATGTGTGACAAGCGAGTTTTAAAGGGATAGTTCACCCAAAAGTGAAAATTTTCTCATCATTTTTCTCCCATCCTAAACTTGTCTATTTCCTTCTTCTGTGGAACAATAATTAAGATATTTTGAAGAATATTTTGCCCTAGCAATGTATGTCAATGTGGTGCAAAACCTTTGAGCTCCAAAAAGGGCATAAATGCAGCAAAATTGGTTAGGAATAAAGTCTTGACTGAACCAGATATTTCATCGCAGCACAATAGTAATGACTTCATGAATATCTTTACCGATAAAAATGAAATAAAAAATAATCAGAAATAAAATTGGAATTATGCAATCATATGTCACAGTAACACAGAAAACAATATCTCATAATTTTCCTCAAAAACAACTTCGTTATTGGTCATGAAGAGCTTACAAAACTTACAGAAACATCAAAAGCCCCCAAGGACCCCAATCAGCCTGATGAGGCAAGCGAGGGATAAAAGCGACCAGAGATGGCAGTTCGAGAGAGAGAGAGAGACCTACAGGCAGCTGCCCCGCCCTCCTTCGCACTACAACGGACAATATCAGTCAGATTTTAGGCCGCATTTTAGCCTGGTTTCTCCCAAGGTTATTTTTCTCCATTAACCAACATCTTATGGAGTTTTGCCACAGTCGCCTTCGGCTTGCTTACTGGGATTATAAATACAATTAGGATATAATTATTTACATATTTATTTTTATACACAATTTACAATAATTGTTAATTAAACTATACAATGATGACTCAATAGACTTTCTAAGACTTTATATATGTTACAGTTTCCATTTTCTATTAATGAATGATTTTCTGTAATGCTGCTTTAAAACAATGTGTGTTGTGAAAAGCACTATACAAATAATAATTACATGACTTGACACTAGAAGCACTACAACAACTTTGCATTTATTCACTTTCACACAAATCACTGGTACTCTGGATTTTTTGCTCAATTACTCACACCCTGCTATGAAAAACGCATTATTTGAAAAATTATAAATTTTAATTCTTGTATTACAGACACATCTACATTTACACCAACATGATTAGCTTATGTTCTAGCTCACATGATAGAGTGTTGGTCTCGGAGACTGGGCTTCGAGCTCAGTCAAGGATGCTTGAAGCGAAAGTGCCATAGAAGAGTCACAAAAATGCACGGTTGCTTCAGAAAATGCTTTTCATGACGAATTTACTTTTAAAACATTATCAGTTAGGTTTAGGGGTTTTGTTCACCTCTCATTTATCTTTTAGGTCACTGTTGGTTAGGTTTAGGCTAAAGTTTTAGGTTAGGGTGGTACATTTTACTCATAAAAACATCCATGTAATATTCAGCTTAAATTCCTTGTCTCATTACAACATAATTAACTTGCTTTTTGACACCCCCCACTGGACACTTCACTTGGAAACTGCAGCCAAACATGTAAAAAGGTACATCATTTTGGTTTGCAATTTCATGAGATCAGGCTGATTTTATGGTTTGGAATAAATTCATCAGGGTACTGATGAATCTTTCTCAAATAATGTGTATTAAGTAAGCAAAAAGTGTCCATTTTTATTTCACGATGACTTCAACTTTAATTAGCAGTGACATTAACCCTAACAGTCGGTATAGAAACATTAGTCAGTCATCTGCTCTTCTAGACTTTCTAGATGATCGAAACTTCCTCCATGCGACCTGGGAGGGAATGGGGGTGGAATCTTGGACAGCTCTTTAAACAAGATGTTAGAAAGGGTCTGTTTGAAGTCGACAGGGATTTCCGTGGAAGTGGTCACATGATTTTGCTGGTCTGTGTTGGGCTGTTCTTGACCATCATTATCATCAATCTGTCTATTCTTCTGTTTAGTAGTGAAATTCACTGTGCTGTATAGTGCCTGGGTGTTCACTTGGTCCTGATCGGCCATTGTCATAGCAGTCCAGTTAGTATAGGGATCGTCCTCCTTTTTGTTCTCAGAAGGCTCTTGCAATGAAGTCCACGATTTTACCACTTTATCTGTGATTTCATGTGCATCCTGTTTAATGTGAATTCTAAAGTGTGTTGGTGGACTAGGAGGCACTGGGACTTTTGGGAGATTTGTGTTTACTCTAGGTTTTGATTGTGGTGCAAGAGTGGCATACAAGGAATCATCTGGGCTTCTCACAGGGCCTTTGACAGAGGGAGGATCTGGAAAGGAGATGTTTCTGCATGGTACCTCTGGGAGGGGTCTTTCCAGATTTATGTTGGTTGGAGGATGCTTATCAACACTGGCCCTGTACTGTGGTTTGGCTTTAGGCATGGATGGCGGGTGCGGAGGGGCTTGTGGAAGAAGGTTAGATGGTGTCTCTTGGACACTCTGGTGCATGAGAGCCTCCTCAATGGCCATGTATACTGGTTGCACATGTCTCTGTGGTAAAGGTGGGCAAGGTCTGTCCTGATTCATGTTGACTAAAGGTTGCTTACTAACCTTAAGTTTGTCCTTAGATCTCTCCTGTGGTTTGAGTTTAGGCGAGGATGACGGGGGTAGGGAATCCTTTTGAAGAGGGGTGAATGGTGCCAGCAGATCTGGAACACTCTGATGAATGAGAGCCTCCCCAATAGCTTTGTGAATTTGCTGACCTTGTTTGCGTTGTACCTCTGGGCAGGGTCTTTCTTGACTTGTTTTGATTAAAGCAAGCATAGGTCTGTCCTGTGTTTTGATTTTAGGTGAAGGGGGCTGGGATACAAACTCCGGAAGAGTGGTGGCTTGTGCTAGCAGTTCTTGGACACTCTGGTGCATGATTGCCTCTTCAATGGCTCTGTGTATTTGAGACCCCTGTTTGGACATGAAAATGAACTGACCCTCTCCCGTGTGGCAGCGACGACCAGCCTCAATCATGATTCCTCCCTGAAAAGATATAAAAAATGAATAAACGGAATAAATGGGTGAACCTCACAAAACTTGCCCAGTTCATGTATATCACCCCAAAATTATGGTCAAACATTTAGGTGGGTTCGGGACAAAATTGCACTCGAAGTGAATTCTTCTGTTTTTAATTTGTAACATCTGATATACTTCTTCATATTCTATTTTAATTCTGGTTATACATATTAAAGCACAGGCCTATTTTGAGACCATAAAGGCTCTTTGCAGAAATGTTATTACGAGCACATTTTCCCAATAAATGCACATTAATGACTATCTCTATTTGCCTGCCGATTTGGATTGTTTGCTTGTGATCTTTAATAAACTTCCTGCACATGGATCCTAACACCATCTCCATGGCCAGTTCATTACAATAGAACTTTAAATGTAATTGGCTAAAATGTATGTACTTTAATGTAATGTACACTTCTGACTTCAACTGTATATTTATAATTTAATTGGAAAATAAAAATTAGCTTGTCATGAAAATAAATTTCACAATGCAAAACACAATCCTACAATGCATGCACAATCCTACACCGATTATGGTTAATATGCAGAGAAAGTGTAAGATCATGTAAACTTCAAACTTTGTTTTAAGGTCATCATTGTTTAAGATGAAATGTGACCTAGACATGGTTTTATAATATTCACCTGCTTATTTAATAAAAAAAACTTACATGAAAAACAAATGTTAATAGGCTAAACTAAATAAAAATGTCATTACTGATTGATAGAACTACTCATTAGTAGTTAACAATTATCAATTCTTCAAAATAATTTCCTTAATCCAATTAGCCCCTTACAGCCCTTGAATAAATATACTAATGTTTATATAAGTCAGAATGTTGCAAGGAGGGTTGGAGGCATCCATATATTTTATTTATTTTTCAGAGGAGCACCTTGACTTGGCCAAATCTTCTGAGAAGCCTGTAGGGCCACTGAGAGATGGCCTGTCCTGTCTTCAGGTCCAGCAGGCAAATCGCCTCTTTTTCACAAGACAGCAGGTATGAGCCAGACATCCTGCACCTCTGAGACGCATCTGTGCTCTGCACTGTCACCTGGAACTGGCCTGAGGGGTGGAATTCGCAAGAACATCAAATCTCTTGACAAAACCTCAATCAGGTTAGACCTCCTGAATTTAAAAGCTAAGACAGAACAGAAGATATCTTACACGGGTAGCCAAGCAAAAATAATGTTTGCTTCAATCTAATTACAAAAATGACATACTGTACAATACTATTTAGATATTATTTTATCATATTATTTATATAAATAAGTGCCTACAAAACAGGCTGTATAAACCCATTTGAACAAATGTCCTTTTTCAAATTTCACCTAATTAACACTAGGATAAAGCAAAATAATGAATTGAATCTTATCCCTTTAAGCACAATATACACTCACCTAAAGGATTATTAGGAACACCTGTTCAATTTCTCATTAATGCAATTATATAATCAACCAATCACATGGCAGTTGCTTCAATGCATTTAGGGGTGTGGTCCTGGTCAAGACAATCTCCTGAACTCCAAACTGATGTCAGAATGGGAAAGAAAGGTGATTTAAGCAATTTTGAGCGTGGCATGGTTGTTGGTGCCAGACGGGCCGGTCTGAGTATTTCACAATCTGCTCAGTTACTGGGATTTTCACGCACAACCATTTCTAGGAAATACAAAGAATGGTGTGAAAAGGGAAAAACATCCAGTATGCGGCAGTCCTGTGGGCGAAAATGCCTTGTTGATGCTAGAGGTCAGAGGAGAATGGGCCGACTGATTCAAGCTGATAGAAGAGCAACTTTGCCTGAAATAACCACTCGTTACAACCGAGGTATGCAGCAAAGCATTTGTGAAGCCACAACACGCACAACCTTGAGGCGGATGGGCTACAACAGCAGAAGACCCCACCGGGTACTACTCATCTCCACTACAAATAGGAAAAAGAGGCTACAATTTGCAAGAGCTCACCAAAATTGGACAGTTGAAGACTGGAAAAATGTTGCCTGGTCTGATGAGTCTCGATTTCTGTTGAGACATTCAGATGGTAGAGTCAGAATTTGGCGTAAACAGAATGAGAACATGGATCCATCATGCCTTGTTACCACTGTGCAGGCTGGTGGTGGTGGTGTAATGGTGTGGGGGATGTTTTCTTGGCACACTTTAGGCCCCTTAGTGCCAATTGGGCATCGTTTAAATGCCACGGCCTACCTGAGCATTGTTTCTGACCATGTCCATCCCTCTATGGCCACCATGTACCCATCCTCTGATGGCTACTTCCAGCAGGATAATGCACCATGTCACAAAGCTCGAATCATTTCAAATTGGTTTCTTGAACATGACAATGAGTTCACTGTACTAAAATGGCCCCCACAGTCACCAGATCTCAACCCAATAGAGCATCTTTGGGATGTGGTGGAACGGGAGCTTCGTGCCTTGGATGTGCATCCCACAAATCTCCATCAACTGCAAGATGCTATCCTATCAATATGGGCCAACATTTCTAAAGAATGCTTTCAGCACCTTGTTGAATCAATGCCACGTAGAATTAAGGCAGTTCTGAAGGCGAAAGGGGGTCAAACACAGTATTAGTATGGTGTTCTTAATAATCCTTTAGGTGAGTGTACATAGTAAGTGAGAAAAGAGTTCAAATCAGGTGGTGTTAATTCTGGTACAGGTGTTATGGCATCGGATGGAAGCTAAAATGGTCAAAATATATTCTTTAGTATATGCAAAACAAACTTCTATCTTCTAAATCAAACACTCGTTAACAGTAAATGTACTACTTTCACACTGTCACACACATCTTTATAATTCTCACTGCTGTGCATCTGCATGGCTTAAGAATGCATTTCAGATAACATGTTCTTATACAATTATAGAAGAGTTTATAATATAATAATAATAAAAAATTTCAAGTTAAGTTTTACCTTGTTGTTATGAGGCATTTTTGTTATCAAGTTTACAAATCAGCTTGTCACTGACTACCAGTTTCTCCAAGTCAGACTTAACATTCCATAATTCCCTAAGCAAAACATGTAACTTAATCCATAACATAACATACTTCTAAATGTGACAAAGTATGTATAATTACATGCTAAAATGCACAATTCTATCTAAACAGAGAAAAAATGGAGCCGGAGGGGAAATATCTTTATTATGTCCTTGTAAGGCTTGATCAATAAGGTTTAAACATATTGTGCTTGGCAAGATATAACTTGGCATGACAATGTAGAGAATTAATCTAGAATTCTTTCTCTATTTAGCCAAAAATACTGTGAAAGTGACTCTTTTTTGTGATCTGCTGTAGATGTGAAGGAACACAAACATCTCTGATGTCCATAAAACAATGTGTAATGAAAGAAAATGTAAAACTACCTCATTTAGACACATCCTCTTTCTCAATTCTGCGAAACATTTAGCAATACTTAGTTTAGCAGCAGATAATCCTTATCATGGTTCTGAATCAGACTGTATATTGTCAGATATGTATTTCAAACTATCTCACCTGCACCCCAAGTTGAGTACAGTTCATTGTCAGCCAGTTGCATGTATTTATCTCTCTGGACCTTCCTGCAATCTTCAGTTCCATTTGTCTTCTAAAAAACAAAGAGGTTGACAACAGTGCAGATGAGTAATTCCTCTTTTTATGGTATCAGTTTTCTTTGAAGAGAGACCACGAACACTCTTGTGCAATCACAAATAGTTAGTGAATATCTGCACTTCCTCTCTCAAAACGGCTGGATTGTTATGTTAGATAAACTGACGCATAACCTCAAAAACATGTTCCCATCAAATGATTTAATTACTTTATTTTCAAATGACTTTAATGTTTGTAAATTACGTCAAGTAGAACAAGTTTCTGGTGCAACATCCCACTTGGTCCTGGTAAAAAATTACTATCAACCAGTCGGAATTTAGGGATACGGAAAGGGTCAGATTTGAGCTGGTGTTATGGGCTTGAACAATATTCTTATCAACCAATAATGTGAAATGTCCACAGAGGGGAGCCAAAAGCAAGTTGTATTGTTGCTGTTAATGATGCAATACATTCAAGAGGAAAGCACATTTTATTAACCCTACTCCCAAACCCCAAACCTAAACTTAATTGTCAGTGGAGTAAAAATAAAATTTTATAGTGGAAAATAAACTTCTGAATCATGCTCACCATTGTTTATGTGAATGTGATTACTTCCTGGTTTTCATAGGACCAGAACCCATTTCTCGAAATCAGTAACAGCAGATGGAAAAGTGATACTTTTTAAATTGATGTAAAAATGTCTGATGGGCGCTTGTCAGTAATTTGGCAGAATGGGGTTGATTTCAGGGTACCATGCCGTTACTTTCACCAAGAAAAACTTGTTCCCAAAACAACAGTTCTATTAAATAATCAGATTTTAGGGATATGGGGTCGGTTTGAAGTTAGGCTTAGGATTGGGACTTGAACAACTTTTGTATCAATCAATAATTCTCTCTGATTTTAGGTGCAGTGAAGGGATAAGGATGTGTTAGGATAAGGGTTAGGTGTTAAGGTTAAGATAGGAGGATTATTGTTCCAGGACCAACAAAAGATGTCGATCCAGGAACACTCTCTACTTGGGAAAATTACCAGTTGGACACAGTTACCCAGTTGCCATACCTGAAAGGCCAGCTGGCAGAGAACAGATATCCAGTCTTCCTGTGTGGGTGCGGCAATGGTGTAGGTGCAAGAGATGGTGTTTAAAAAGAAGGTGGAGCAATCTTTGGGACAGCTCTCTCCTGGGGCTGGAGTGATGCTTAGACAGTCTGTCAGGTAAATCACCCGTCTGTCTGTCTTACGGAGCCCTTTAGGCCTAGCAATGGTTAACCCCTTTAAGCCCCCTCCATCACGTATATCAAACAGCTCCATGCGACCAATCCCTGCAGAGCTGGGCTCAAATAAAATCAGCCAGATTTTACGCCATATCTTCTGCAAGAACAAGGGGAGAAGTCAGTAATATTTGAGGCAATGACAGAGCAAAGAAAGTGAGATATTTTGTGGCATAACTGGAAAGGGTTTAAAATCAAACTGTCTGGTTCTGTACTCCTCCGTTGGGACTGCTTAGCTATCTGGGAGAACATGCCAGAGGGGGCAGAAGTTCTTAAACATGCTGTCGTTTTACATTGCATGCATGATTAATGGCCGTTAAATGCTACCATGAAGATGGAAGAACCTCAGGTTGTAAACCAGCTGCTGTTTTCCCTCTTATATTAATAATATACAGCTGAAGATTTCTGCCCACCATCATTCTCAAGGCTAGAAGTAAATTATTTAGGAGTGCTCTAATGCTGCTATTACTGAGTGATTAGCAAAGATATGTCTACATACACAATATGGCTGAATGTGATCATTTCCCAAACCAAAAGCACAGTACTCAGTCACTCACGCATAAATAACCCCCAAAAATATATATAACATTATATATATAGCACCATACTCTGCTAGTTGAGCTTCAGGAGCAGTATAAAATATAAGCAAAAACATAAAAGCATTACATGCACATAATTTCTAACAATTGTTTAAATTAACAAAAAATAAAACAGCAAACTTATATTGGAAATTGTAAAATTATAAAACTGACCTTCCCAAATTTGACCCCTTGCAAAAAAAGCAGCCCCTCCTTAGTTGCTACATCCATTTTACTAGTTTGGCTCGAAGTGCTAGTTTTTATAGTTCCTCTGTTGTCAGAAGGTAAGAACAGAGAGATAGAGAGTGTGAGATACTATATTAAGCAAGAGCCTCTGTGATGGTGGGGGCCACGTAATTCGCCTTCAAGTGGTTAAAATGGTTCCGGCTGGTTTTACACTCCGAGAACTTGTTCATTACTGCTTTTATTCTTAACAATCACCCAAGCTTGGTCACAAACAGAATGCATGTAAAAATATGTAAAAAGGGATAGAACTGTCTGTGAATCTAGAATAGTTACTGCAGTTTGAATTATAAAACAAAGAGAGTGCATGAGTTGATGTTCGCCATTTATTTACAGTGAAAGTGTAGCAAATAAGCAATGAAAACATGCATAAGTGCAATACAACTTTTGTAACACTACAGAATCAGTACATCATTACATAAAGGACATCAGTATGAGGCAAAACCACCTACTAAAAACTCCATTTGGGAAATTCAAATGTAAAACATTTACTTTTTAGTTTAACAAAGCTGTATTTTTAACTGTACTTTGTAACATCAAAAATTACATGTCTGTCCCGTGACAATTTAGCCCACTGTGCAAAAGAGCCTGGAATTGTTCCTGGCAGGCAGCAGCGTCTGTGAGGCTGAGTAACTTGCAAGGAACAACGCAGGGCATTTTTCTTCCATTGCAGACAATTTAACTGAAATCAATGAAAAACAAATATACAAAGTTCCTAGGACAATCAATTTCTGTACAATATAATTTAAGACATGACAGGAGCCTCTCGAGAAAATAATTGATATCAAAGAAGCAAATAGCATTAGAAGTCCATGGAGCTGTTGGCCAAGTAGTCTTTGCGGCCGATGTTGGTGACCTGTTTTGTCTGCATGGCCTCCAATTTGGGACAATCTGTGATCCTGTGGCCCAAACCACCACAAAATGTACAGCCTCTCTCTCCTGGCATGGGTAAAGCAAAAAACAATGTCAAAATTGGCTTTATCTTGTCTTAACACAATCATGCAAATGATTTAACACTGCTGGGCAAGTGCTAAATTAGATATAAATACTTGTTGCAGCAATAGTGATGTAATTTGTACCTCCAATATCCAACATCGTCTCGTCTCCCGTTTGGAGGACCTGAAGTACTGGAGGAACCTTCTGTTTGGCTTCAACGAGCAGAGCTTTCAGATCCATCAGCACGGACTCATCTATGGAGAAACCAGGGATTTAGACATGCTCACAAATTTATGTTCTGATATAACTGCTTACTCATTGTGCATGGTAGCATTATCTTAGAAAGCCAGATACATAGAAAAAGATAAGAAAAGGGATCAAAGTTAACATGAACGATACAAGAAAACCAAAAGTTAGAATTAGTTAACCAATCAAATACTTACCACATCCTTTGTTGATAAACGTTGTGGCTATCCCAGTCTTTCCGGATCTACCTGTTCTGCCTATTCTGTGGACTATAGAACAACATAAACATACAAAGATACTCAATGCACAAGAAAAACTTGAAAATGAATATATATATATATATGTGCCAATGATTTGAACACCTACCGTAGTTCTCAATCTCCTCTGGCATGTCATAATTGACCACGTGCTGGATAGCTGGGAAATCCAGACCCTTCGAAGCAACATCTGTAGCCACCAAGACGTCTTTCTTTCCCTCTTTGAATGCCTCAATGGCTTTTGTTCTCTCTTCTTGGTCTGAAAAAGTACACAAGGTTTAGCATCTTCATAACAAAACAGAGATTTGTGCAACACTAGTTAAGCAGCAGAAACTGACACCAAGATGATAATGCCAGTAACTGCATGGACTTAGCATGCATAAAGATTAAGATTCAACTTTTATTGTCATTGTGCAGAGTACAGGTACAGAGCCAATGAAATGCAGATGTTTTCACATATCCCAACTAAACTGGGGTCAGACCGCAGGGTCAGCCATGAAACAGCGCCCCTGGAGCAGATAGGGTCAAAGGCCTTGCTCAAGGGCCCAACAGTGGTATCTTGCCGGTGCTGGGGCCTGAACGCCCGACCTTTCGGTCAGTAACCCAGAGCCTCAACAGCTGAGCCACCACTTCCCTGTACAGCTGATTGAGAGCGTTTGCACAACACATAGATTGAGATGGATGGTGTAGTACCTTTTCCTCCATGTATAGCCACTGCCTCCACACCTTTCAGCAGAAGATACTCATGTATGGCATCCACATCTGCTTTCTTCTCTGCAAATATTAATACCTGAGACACAACATGGTGGATAATGTGAGAAATATGACCAATTACATTTTTTGGATTTAGCTGGATCATAGATGCAGTGTAAAGCTGTGATTGTAATTGTTTTGATTTTAAAATACTTTTTCCAATCCCATCCTGATAGGCAGAGGCAACTAGAAGAAAGCCATTTGTAGGCTGATTTATCCAAAGACTCTAAACACTGTGGTGCAATCAAAACTACTCTTCAGCTTGTTTGAGTGTCACAACCACCCGAAGCAGAAATTCTGAATAAACCAATAGTGTGGGGTTTTTAGCTTTAAAAAAATGTCGACGATACATACTGGAGGTGGAGTCTTCTGGAGACACTCCAAGAGATAAACCATTTTAGCCTCTTCTTTGACATACTCCACTTCCTAAAAAGTACAAGGACAAAATAAATAAATTAAATTCGAGAATGTACATGTTATAATGTTCAGATGTAAAGGAATAGTCTATGCTCTATCAATAGCATGTGTAATGTTGATTACCACAAAAAAACAAAAACAAATTCGACTTGTCCCTACTTTTCTTAAAAAAAAAAAAAAAAGCAAAAATCAGTCACAGTGAGACACTTACAATGGAAGTGAATGGCCCCAATATTTGAAGAGTTTGAAGGCAAAAATGTGAAGCTTATAATAAAAAAAAAGGACTAACATTAATTATTATTTTAAAATGCGCATATTGAGCTATACGGTTGTTTAAAATATATAAAATAAAATAATTAAATATTTTATCAAAGTTAAAATTGGAAACAACTTTACACAGAAAAGGTAAGCAGTTTTATCACACTAAAATAATTTAAAAAATGTTAACACAGATATTGTTTATGTCTTGTGGGCTATACTTTTGAAACAGTGAGTATTTTAATGTTTAATTGGCCCCATTAACTTTCATTGTAAATGCCTCACTGGAACCCAGACATTTTTGCATTTTTCAAAATTATTTTTTGTGACAACATTATGCCACAAATGCAGTTGATTGAGCTTAACTTTCACTGAACCCAGAATATCCCTTTAATATTCAACACTTATCCATTGCAATATGTGAACAAAATAAATTCCCATGAATGTTTTTACCTGGATGACATCCAAGCTTGCAGCTCCAGCTCTGCCCACATTAATTGTAATAGGTTTAACTAAGGCACTTTTGGCAAAGTTCTGGATCTTCTTGGGCATAGTGGCACTGAAGAGCAGTGTTTGTCTCTGACCCTAAAACAGATGATAACAATGAGCAAAATAAAATCTCAAGATCCTGAACTCATAATAAAGATTTACAAATCACGTAAAATATTGAAAACGTTTAACAAAAACATTTCACTATATTTATTAACTTAATAATCTCTGCTTGTATCATGGAAACACTATAACGTGATGTATGGATAAAAATAGTAACCTTAAAATAAGAGAAGATGGTCCTGATGTCCTCCTCAAAACCCATATCAATCATTCTGTCTGCCTCGTCCAGAGCCAGATAACGGCAGATGTCCAGACTCACCATCTTCTTGTTTAGCAGGTCCATCAGTCTGCCTGGAGTGGCCACCATCATGTGCACCCCACTAGAATCACAGTCACACAAACCTATGTATAAGCAACTTCCACAAAAATGACTATTTGTTTTCAATATTGTTTATATATACATCCTGTTCCTTAAACAATATAAATGTCATGAAATACAGGACATAAAGTGACTTACCGTTTAACCACCTCCATTTGTTCTTTAACAGACATGCCCCCAATACACAGAGCACAGCGCATCTGAGGTGCCCCCTCATCCTCCAGCAGTTTACAGTAGTATTCAATTACACTATGGGTCTGCCTCGCCAGCTCCCTCTAGAGGCAGAGAGAGACATACAACACAGATTACTATATTGCCAGTGTATCGGTATTGTACAACAGATTCAATAAAGGTTTTACATATCCTGCCCGCCTCTTGACTTATATGATTGGTGAAACATCTTCGATGCATCAAGGTAAATTGCAACTAACAAGTTCCTATTTCTCATTTGACTATTTCTGGCATATGATCCCATATGTGCTTACAGAAGGGCAGATGATGAGCCCGTAGGGTCCCTCCCTCTTACAGAAGGGCAGCCGTTTCTCCTGCTCCAGACAAAACATGATGATGGGCAGTGTGAACACAAGGGTCTTCCCTGAGCCAGTGAAGGCAATGCCAATCATGTCCCTGCCTGAGAGACTAAACAGACAGATCACACACACACACACACACACACACACACACACACCAAATGAGGATTAAATTATTTAAAGGTCAACTTTGGGTGCTTTTAGCACTGTAAAATTCTTGAGCATAAATACTCAAAACATTTTTCACACACACTCACTAGTTTATTTAATTTGTGTACCAACACGTACATGCATCAATTATTTTTTTCTTCCTGCAAGACAGTAAAAGTCCCACCACATTGTCATTTTCATCACATCTCAAATTCTGTATCGGTTAAGAGAATTCTGTTGTGGAAATGACAAACAGGTTTCCTGAACACTCTCAACTGTCAACTATTGGTTGGACAAACAGATACCCCTGCCCCAAACTCGGTTCAGCCATCGGTTAAGGCTGGTCAGAATGCTCAAAGAAACAGAGCAGTGTTTTAAGTAACAGTACACTCTTCAGAATCAACCTATGAATGGGCTCAAAATAGCTTATAGTTGTGGCATGCATATTAATCTGAGATAGGAGAAAGTATTTTAACATCAGAAAAATTGCACACTTCACCTTTAAAAGTTATGTATGTTTTTAAAGAACACCAAGCTAAAACCATTACACGCGCTTAAGGAAAAGGTTTATTCCAGGACAAACGTCATAGGATGAAGACCAAACAATAAGCCAACAAAGTGAAAATAAATTACTGGGAGTACAGTGGGAAAAGCACATATTAACTATATCCGTTTACACACAACAATGTAAAATATCGACTGTCGCTCACATTTGCATATATGCACTCATACATTAAGGCAATCTTTTACGTAAAATGAAACTCTACTGTTGCAGAGAAATTCCGCTGCTGGTCGTGATAGAAAGTTACGGTTATAAACACAGCAACAACTCTGGAATATCTGGAAATAAAGCAAAGCAACAGAGAATAAAATAGCAATACCATGTTTGTTATTTTTACAAGCCTTGCGGAGCAGTTTAGTTGCTATGGAGAAATCGGCTTACTGCATGTACAGTGGATTCAAAAAGTATTCAGACCCCTTCATTTTTTCACATTTTGTTATGTTGCAGCCTTGTGCTAAAATACTTTAAATTATTTTTTCACATCAATCTACACTCCATACCTACCCATAATGATGAAGGAAAAATCTGATTTTTGACAACTTTGCAAATTAAAAAGAAAAAAACTGGAATATAAGTATTCAGACCCTTAACTCAGTATTTAGATGAAACACCTATAGCAGCGATTACAACCTCAAGTCTTTTTGGGTATGATGTGACGAGCTTTGCACTCCCTGGATTTCTGCAGATCCTCTCAAGCTCTGTCAGGTTGGATGGAGACCATGGGTGGACAGCCATTTTCAGGTCTCTCCAGAGATGTTCTGGCTGGGCCACTCAAGGACATTCACAGAGTTGTCCCTAAGCCACTCTTGCTTTGTCTTGGCTGTGTGCTTAAGGTCATTGTCCTGTTGGAAGATGAACTTTCAGACCAGTGCTCTGGACCCAGTTTTCATTAAGGATATCTCTGTATTTTGCTGCATTCAGCTTTCCTGACCCTGACCCTGACCAGACCCCCCTGAAAAACACCACCACAGCATGATGATACCACCACGCTTCACCACTGGGATGGTATTGCAAAGGTGATGAGCAGTGCCTGGTTTCCTCCATATATGACACTTGGAATTGAGGCCAAATAGTTCAATCTTCATTTCATCAGACCAGAGAATCTTGTTTCTCACAGTCTGAGTCTTTGAGGTGCTTTTTATTTGTCTTGCACAGAGGAGAGGCTTTTGTCTGACCACTCTACCATAAACCCAGATCAGTGGAGTGTTGCAGTGATGGTTGACCTTCTGAAAGTTTCTCCCATCTCCACACACGATCTCTGGATCTCAACCAGCGTGACCATCAGGAGCTTGGTCACCTCTCTTATTAAGGCCCTTCTCCAAACTGCTCAGTTTGGCTGGGCGGCCAGCTCTAGGAAGAGTGCTGGTTGTTCCAAACTTCTTCCATTTAAGATTTATGGAGGCCACTGTGCTCATGGGAACCTTCAATGCAGCCAGATGTTTTGTTGCCTTCCCCAGATCTGTGCCTCGACACAATCCTGTCTCTGAGCTCTACAGGGAGTTCCTTTGACCTCATGGCTTGGTTTTTGCTCTGATATGCATTTTCAGCTGTGAGACCTTATATAGAAATGTGTGTGCCTTTCCAAATCATGTCCAATCAATTGAAGTTGCCACCAGTGGACTCCAATGAAAGTGTAGAAACATCTCAAAGATGATCCAGAGAAAAGGGATGAATCTGAGCTAAATGTCAAGTGTCATAGCAAAGGGTCTGAATACTTATGTCAATGTGATATTTCAGTTTTTCTTTTTAATAAATTTGCAAAGTTATCAAAAATCTGTTTTTTACTTAATCATTATGGGGCATGGAGTGAAGATTGATGTGAAAAAATAAAAAAAGCATTTTAACATAAGGCTGCAACATAACAAAATGTGAAAACAAATTAAGGGGTCTGAAAACTTTCTGAATGGAAGTAGAGTAATCAGCTTATACAGTGCATGTAAACTAGAATGCCACTTTCTCGCAAAATCCTGATTTCTGGTGCCCATGTAAATGTAGTAACTGACGAATATTGCCCCAATAAAATTAGCTCTGCATGCTAGACTCACATGGTTGGGATTCCCTGAATCTGAATAGGTGTCGGGTGAACGATTCCTTTCTTCTTCAGTCCTTTCAGAATGGCTGCAAAACCAAAACAGTTGAGAATGGCCCATTAGCAAGAAACTCTGAGTGAAGGGCTACATGTAAAATAGGTGAGATGGATCTTACCCTGAGGTAACTTCATCTCTCTGAAGCTCTTAATTGGAGGTGGAATGCCTTCACCCTCCACGAGAATATGGTACTTCTTCCGAACACGCTCGTGTCGCGCTGGTGGCATGCCGAGAATGTAACGAGGCGCTTTCCAACTGAAAAGAAAGATCTGTTTGTTTTAAAGGCAAAAACAACAAAACAAGCTTTTGTTAATCTGACAGAGATGGAAATGCAACACTCACCTTGTTTTTATTGGGTCTTCGTATGTGATACCTTTGGCCATTTCCTTCACAGACATCAAAGCTGATAAAGACATTGAAAGTTATTGAAAGAAACATACGGTTTATATATATATATATATATATATATATATATATATATATATATATATAGAAAATTGGTGAATCATTCTGTGGTTGCTTACCTCTGCCTTCAGCCACGCTCTCCAGAATCTTTTCCTCCTCTTTCAACTGTTTCTCTTTAGCTGACTCCTTTCGTGCTACAATTGTTAATGTAAATACATATAAAAAGTCAATACAAATTCTAAAAGGAATTCAACCCGGGAGTACATGGGTCATAAATACTGGATATTTCATTAATGGCACATCCTGGGAAAATAACCATAATATACAAAGCTTTATAAAATGTAACTTCAACTTTTATCATTTCTGAGATTTCAGATGAAAATGAACTGAATATGGGAGCATCAGAGCTTAATATATCTGGAGCACATGCACTAACTTCTATACCATGGCTCTGTTTCTCTTTTATGGTTCAAACAAAAGGAGTCATGTTAAACATTGTATAGACAGTATAAAAGCAAGTGCACGTACCTTCAGCTTTCTCCTTGAGGTGTTGGTGCTGGTCCAGCAGACTGACGTTGGATCGTGGGCCAAGACCCTCATCTTCATCTTTTTGCTCTCCTCCACTGTCTTTCTGTTCCTCTTCTGTAAGCGCTTTCCCACGGAAACGCTTCACTTTCTGGAGCTGTGGACCACATCATAGAAACATATACAAAATAAGTCAGAGCATCATATTTAAATATCAAAGAAAACTGATTTTATTGTCATCCCCCTGATCAAAAATAAATGCTAGGAAAGAGACAATTCCTCCAGAACCTTTATGTGACATGTAACAATGGCAATGAAAGTGGAGGCCCACAGGACAGAGAAGCACAATTGCCTTGACAGTAAATGCCCGTGCTGAAATCTTAGTAGAGGTAACTTACCATCTGCTGTTTTCTGATCTTAACAGGAACATACGGCACATAGTCGTCATCCTCTGAACCTTCTGATGCTGATCTCTCCTCGCTGTTGTTTCTCTGAGAATTTACATACAAGTCATAAAGTATTAAATATCATACATGGGAAGGCGATACATAACATGAGTGCTAATGAGTGAATCTTAGGTACTGTGAAGGGTCTATTACCATTTTTAATCACCTTTTACATTCCCTATTACATTAGTTGATTTTAAATGGTCCTGCAGTATGATATTTATTAATTTATTTTCAAATACAAATGTTTCATAAAGTCTCTCAATTAATATGAGGTCGCAAAAACTGCACACATAATAAAAAATTAAATACTAATAAAAAAACATACAATTTACAAACGATACCTTTCATATAAATCATATAGCAACGCACACTTATTACACTCCTTATGGGGTTATTACAGGTTATAACACTATAAAGCAGGGTGAAATAGTAAAATTAATAACGGTTTTAAATAGTCATATTTTTAAATCGATTTACTAAATAATGTATTAAAAATTGTTTAAACAAAAGGAAACAAGCAAACATGTTCCCTAAATTCCTACACATTTATCTGATTATATAAACGTCTCATACGGTAGGCCATGTTAGCTAAATATAACAAACATTACGCTAGATAGAACTATATAATCACACTTTTAATTTAGAGAAAGTGGCATGAACATGCAGTTCGAATATTTACGGACTCCCATCTATGTTCCAACAACTACTATATTTATGTGTTTGGCTGATAATAACTCACCTTTTTGGGTCTGTTTTCTACCTCCATAATGTACGAAGCAACAGAATACAATCGAGTATAATTTAGAGATAATATTTAGTGCAGAAATGTTGCATGAATGTTACATTACACTCCATCCAGCATTGTTTTCACTAGCTAGCGTACCCAAATGGCTACAGTTTAGCAGAAACGTGACGTACAGGTTACGTAAACTACGGTGGCCTACAAACAGACAGTTAAGCGTTTCTGTGAGAATTTAACCTAGATACAGGTCTTTAACGTTAAGCAAGTACACTTTAAACCTTGTGCGACCTTCTGGATATTTTTGTCTTTTCATTTTTTTTCTATAAATTTAGCTGTGTTAATGCCAACGGCATTAATTTTTGCCAAATGTGTTTATTTTGATATTTCATCAGTTCCTAAAATAAATCTATAATACACTGTGTACCCAAATAGTTACACTCAGGACCTTCAGGACAAAAACGTCCCCATTTAAACGGCAATATTTGATCCCAGTACCATTAAAGCAAAAAATCATGAACTCCCTTTCATTCCGGAGCCCTGGCTTCAAATATTTTCCACCAGATGGCGCAATTTTTCTCAAATGGAGCAAATATATGCTTTTTTTCCTATTTTCTGTTTGCTGTATTATATAGATCACTGCAGGTCAACTGAATAAATGATGCCGCTAAAATTGTGTGGTTGAATTGGTATGGATATCAGAGTGTGTTTTGTATGTGTGTGTGTGTGTAAAAAACAAGTGGCATTATATAAACAAACTAGCATTTAAAGGGTTAAATAATACATATTTGGTAGTTATGATCAGGACTGATGTTATAATAATAATAATAATCTATAATATTATTATGGCAGTTATTTGATGTGGACATTTTTGTCCTCAAAGGACCTCTGAGTAACTTTTATTTATTTATGTAAAAGGGTTAATTGTGTTATCTAAAATGGTAGTAGTCACTCAAAGAACTTTATTGTGTTTTCCATTTTGGTAAAATATGTATTTTATGCAAGAATTTTATAAAGCCAACACCACACAGGTTTTTTTTCTTCTCAAAACTGTCATGTTTTAATCTTTCAGCATGAAAGATTTTCACAGTATCAAAAGTGAATAATAATAATAATTATAATAATAAAAAAATAAAATAAAACAAAGCCAAAATACACTTGGCCATTAATGGTATAGTATAAATCTACATTCCAAATGTTTAAAGATAATGTTTCTAGTTTAACCTGGATAAAGTCAAAGAGGTGGAAAAATATGAAAACAAAAGATCAAACGGATTTAAAAATGATCATTTTCATCTCAGTCCTTCAAAGAAAAATGTTATGTTGTTTAGCATAACCCCAGACCCTGCTTTCCAACATATTGATAGTTTGGACTCTTTACCAGAAGGGGCTCAGCTTCAGGGATACATGTGTAAGAGAAAATGCAGACACAAAGCCATGATTTGGCAAATAACAGATGATATGAGTGCTGTACCATTTAAGTGAATCCTAAAGCCCCTTAAATCATCATAAAATCTCCTTGATTAGCCAATGAAACATACATATTGTAAAAAAAAAAAAAAAAAAAGACAGGTCAGCATTTGTTACGCACCAGTGGACTCAAACTATACAAGCAGAACTGCTGCAAGTGTCTGGATGTATAAAAACGGGTCTGATACCATCATGCAGCAAAACTAGAGCAATGTTTTACTGCCCAAATTTACATCAACAGCATCAAGGATGTAGTCACGGCACAGAACTATATCAAAACCACCACATTGGGAGGATCAGCAGGAATAACAACATAAGATTTCCATCAGGGAATCTAGCCAACAATCAGGTTGGAAGAGCATTTCAAACAGAGTAGAGGGGCATGGGAGAGTTTTGTAGTAGCCTACACTTGTCAGTTTTATGCATCATGCAAGGGAAATGCAGCTCATATGCTCCTTTTTTTAAAAGTGACAGTCAACATTAACAGGTCTTTAAAAAATCTGTTCATTTAGTGTTGATATTTTTTTTTTTTTTTTTTTTAAATGTCCAAAGTAATACAATTTTCTTTTCACAAGTCATACATTGTAAGCATAAGTCAATTGATCTTGTTCATGTTAATGGACAATACAGTCCCCATATGCACAGTTCACTTTTTGTGCATTGCTGCAATTAAAAGCACAGCATTTGGCCTTACAATTTAGACTGTAAGATGTGATGTGTAGTATAATAATATCTCCAGATCGGTGTAGTTCACATGGACAGTTGACACAGTTCTACAAACTAAAATACATCAGTGAACAAGTGTTTGCTGACTTTAACCTCCATAATGAAAATCAGACATGATACATTTGTTTTAAAAAAACAAATTTTTTCACTTCTATTCTAAGACTACATTATATTCGCAGGGTGAGTGGTGTCTACAAAAATGCATGATGGTGAATTTTAAAACCCGAGAAGTACCTTTTAAAACACAAAATGGACAGTTTATAAAAGGGTTCATAGGTCAAATATCACAACTGTTGTGTTTTATTGTAAAATAACTGTGTACATACTACACGTAAAGCATATAGATGCAATGGATCAGTACCCAAATGTGTTTTAGCGAGTTATGCAATAATGAGAAGCAGATTTTAGGACTGAGGTCAGGATGCTGTGTAATCCCTCACTAACAATAGGCAAAATAAAAAAAAGTGTTGGATGATCAGGGGTCAAAATCAAGGTCCCGTGGCTTAGAGGCAGAAAGGCTAGGAGAGTGAAGAACCTTTGAGTGTTAAGTACAGTAACCAAAGGCCAAACTGGTTCATAGTACAGTCTTGCTGGGAGCAGGGCGTCTGTTTACCATCACCCATCTGTTACTGAGCTGCATTTGAGGGCATCTTTTTGAGGCTGAAGTTGGACCAGTTCACGGCCACCTTCTGTCGGGTCTGCTTAGCAGAGTCAAGGCAAAACCTACGAAAATTGAGAAATTAAGACAAAGACACGACACATTAACCCTTTAAGCTCTGAGGGTGTTTTTAACGATTTTGGTACAGTTTAATCCATATTCCAAAAGGTTTGAGCACTTTTGGTCTAGCTTCATACAGATGAGAACATTCTGGTTGAAATACTGGTGTGGTGGTCATATCACCCACCCTTAGTTTCTAGATGTTCAAGTCTATGGGATTTTTCATACATTTTATCATTTGCCAGGAGAACGTTTATTTTTAAAGTAAAAGAATACCTCTTCTTAACAAGCAGTGTTTTGATGTATTGTTCATGTCCATAGCAGAAACATTTGGGACAAGTTGTGCTAATATGTAATACTTTGGGTCAGAGGGTTTGAACAAAACCCTAACCTTACATATAAGCAACAATTAAAGTGATGGGTGCCTTAGCAAGCACCACTAAGGCAATAGTGTATTTTTACCTTTTAAAATATTCAACTTCACGATCGATCTCATCCATTTCCGTTGGGTCAAGGTCTTTGGGAAGGAACACATCATCTATCATAGAAAAAAAGATGATGAAACCGATTTAGTTGCAAACACAGAATTCTCACATTTCTTGATCAATTCATTTTCATGCCTTTTCCAGTCTTTTGTGATCACTGTATACAGATTTTTCTGAACCATTTAAATTAAACTGATTATGAATCATTCAGAGCAGTTCGACCGATTCAATGAAAAAAAACGACTCAAATTTTTTTCTACTAAAGAGCAATTTCTAGCTGATTAAATAATTTAAAGTAGAGCATAATAAAAAAAGTATATCTTTATAGAAATGTACATGGACTAAAGGTTACAGAGAAATGTAGATGAGCTGGTTTGAGTATTTTCTGTAACTGCTGATCTCCTGGGATTTTCACACACAACAGTTTCTAGAACTTATTCAGAATGGTGCAAAAAAGAAAAAACATCCAGTGAGCGACAGTTCTGTGGACGGAAAGGCCTTTATGAGAGAGGTCAGCAGAGAATGGCCAGACTGGATTGAACTTACAAAGTCTACAGTAACTCAGATAACTGCTCTGTACAATTGTGGTGAGAAGAATATCATCTCAGAATGCTGATCTGAGATGCTGGCTGGCGCTGTTTTGGCAGCCCAAGGGGGACCTACACAATATTAGGCAGGTGGTTTTAATATTGTGGCTGATCGGGGTGTGTGTGTGTGTGTAATTTATTGGTTGATCCAAGGATAAACTATCAAATTTCGCTATCAAAGGTTTGATTCAAGTTCGTTGCACTCTTTTTCCCATTCTGTTCTCCCTCTCCTCTCTTATACTACTACTACTACTACTACTAATAATAATAATAATAATACATAAAAATTAATATAAAGATAGTTTTACCATATTAATTTGTAGTAACCATGTTTTTTGGCAGAAACCATAGTTTTGTTACTACAGTCATACCATGGTGATTCTATGGTAACTGTAGTAAAACCATGGTTATTTTATGTAAAGGAAGGTAAGGGGTAGGGGTTGGTGCAGGGTGTCTGTGGGACTCTAACAATATAGGAGCATCACTGCAGCATGTTTATTGTGTTTATTTAGTGTTCAATTTGGGGTGTAAATGGTATATGCCACTATTTGCACTGGGGTGTAAATAGCATCTGCCTTTAATTTATGGTTAAAAAAACTATTCAGACAATGATCAGCTTGTTTTTTGTCCCAAGGTAACTTACCAATTGCATTATTTGACTTATCAGTCTTGTTTTTGTTCTTGTTTTTAGTTTTCCCCTTCGGTTGCTGTGCTTGCTGCTGTGCATTGGGAGTGTTGGAGGTGGTTTTACTGTCTACCTCATGCTCCGACCTGTATGACCGTGTGTCCGAGAGGTCATTCTTCCCCCTTTGTGAGTTGGACCCTGTGTTATGGTTACCATTCGATGCTCCATTGGATGACTGCTTGCACGCTTTACCCTCGTCTGCCCGCTTACCCCCCGTTTTCTGCGAGTCTGCCTGCTGCCGAATCTGGTGGTTCTGTTTGGATCCAACTTTGGTGTTTTTATCAGAATCAGCTGCCCTTGTTTCTTGCACTTTATGCTCTGTTTTAGCAGTTTTTGTACTGGCCGCGTGCTCCTGAGTCAACTGGTCTTGTTGTCGCTGATTCTGCTGTTGTTTCTTACTCTTCTTTGACTTTGACCCAGCTCCAGATGAGTTCTTGGTTTCAGGGGCTTCCTCCTTGGGTTTGGCTGCAGTAGTACAGTCAGGCTGGGTGGACTCTGAACCCATGGCAGGGCATCGTTCTGGGGACCTTACTCTGATAAGCTTGGACAAACTGGGTGTGGTGTGGAGCCTCTGAATGTCTTTAGCAGCAGTGGTTGTATCCTCCCAACCATTGACTATATCCAGATCTCTTTTAAAGTTCTTCAGTGAAAGTGGTGCCAGTTCCAAGTCTATCTGCTGCAGATCAGAAGATCCGTTAAGGTGAGATAGCAGGTGGCTTGCTTCGAGTGTGGCAGCCTTCTTGGGGAAGTCATTGACATCCAGGTTGAGGTCATACATGCTGAAGGAGGCACGGATGGAGTCTTTGATGGTGTTTTTGATCTCCTCCAGGCGGCTGGTCAGGAAGCTGTTCACTCTCTCCAGCTCCAACTGAGGCCACTCCAATAGTCTGTTCGCTTCCCCATCCGGCATGGAATCGTCTATGGGATCGGGAGGAGATGCAGAGCGTGGTTCACTGCTGGTGCACTCAGTGCTACCCTGAAGAGCCCTCTCCTTCTCCTGATGGAAAATGGTGAGAAATCAGTCACAATCATGTATTATAAAGAAAGTTGAATGAATGAATGCTGCATTGGATGGATACAGACTGCAATGGGCAAGTTGACTTCAAAAGAAACTATTTCTGGAAATCAAAAAAGCCTGAGCTTCAAAAGATACAATTTAGATACAAGAGCTCTGGTTAGAAAATTATGTAATGACACAACAAAACCAGCAGCATTTTCTAAAGCGGTTTATTTTTGTCCTTTTGCAACTCTTTATTCACAGAACAGAATAAAGTCTCTTATGATATATTGTTCGGGCCCTTTCTTCAATGCAAGTCAAGTCTATCCACCAAGCCAAAAACTTATGACTAAGAAAAGTAATCCCATACCTCTTAACAAGGCAAATGATTTGAGGTATCATTCAGGTTTCTAGCACAAACAGCATACGAAAATGTACATCCTGAAATAATTGTAATTCTAAGAATGAGCAATAGCAATAGTATTTCTTGCATTTGCAAGCACCACTTATTCATTTAATTCATTCATGCCAACAATTTTGGGCTTTTGATTATCAGAACATGCAAACAATTAAAGATGTAGCCTTAACATTATTCTTATGAAACAAACACCATCAAGTAAAGCAAAAGACAGTACCTTTTTCTTCTGTTTGTGACGGGCACGTTTGGCGGCCTTGGCACTGTTGACGGGCTTGGGCTCTGTGCTGTTGATGAAGTCCAGGAGTTCATCCACATTTCGGTGGTCTATGGTACTCTGTGCTGCCGGGTCTAGATCCTGCCTCTGAGGAATCTCCTCTTTACGCCGGGTCAGTCTGGACCGAAGCTTCTCCCTGATCTCAGCATAGTTCCGGCTGGTGGGGGCGGCTGGAGGCTAGAAAGAGCAGAGACAAACAATATAAGTTATGGCAGATAAAAACTAGTAGTCAGCTAATATGGGTGTTAAACAACTGAAACAATATGAAGACAACAGTGTGGCCGATTGCTAATATATTAGTATTTTCTGTCATTTAATATTTTTATACCCACCAAATTACTGATATCAAATATATGGGTTTCTTCAACGTCAACTTTTCCCCCAGTTATATGAAGGTCACATAAACTGACTTAGAAACTATTTACAATCCCTTCTTCATCTATATTTAATACTTTTTTAAATTAATTTTAAACTTTTTTTTGTGCGTAAGCTATTCCCAGAACCAGACTTTCAATATTGGACTGTATGAAAACACATTAAAAAGGTCCAAAACTTGTTGCGTCATTTCCACCACACCAAACAATTTTGCCCATACAAAGTTTTTTCAGTCACTGAAGACTATGCTTGAAATTAAACATTAGAAAAGTTGTTTAAAGAAAACAAAGAACAATCCAGGTAAATATCACTTGTGAGCCTAATATTTGCATTAGGCATCATTTCCAATAAAGCTGACATTTGTCAAATTATGCAAAAAATTGGATACACAACATCCATGCCCTAGCAAGACAACGGAGTTGACCATTATATATATATATATATATATATATAAAAACAATTCCATCACCATAATTTCTAACTCAAGATTCTATTAAAAACAATACAGAATTTGAGATGTGCTGTAAATGACAGTGTGGGGGATTTTCCATGACTTTCAGAGAAAAATAAGATATAAATCTCCCATGATGCATGTTCATACACAGTTGGACACTTTAGTAGACAAATTCAATAAACTGATATAAGTGTTCTAAACGTTCTGAAAATCTAAACGTAATTTTACTAGGAATTCACAGGGCTGAAAGTGCCTGAAGTTGAAGAAACACCTATATATATTAAACAATATTTCTTCAATGTCTAACTTTAAAACATATTGTGTATTATTATATAGATGATATAGACAAATACACTTTTACATATGTTAAATGTACAATACAAGGTGGAACAAATGTATGCATCATGCATTTGGAAAACCGTACAGCGTTATGGCCGAAGAACTCGCAGTAGCAACAGTCACAGTACTTCCCGTCCTTTTGATTGGAGGAGGATGCACAGGAGCTACGCTCCGAGCTGCTGTCCTCATCCTCACCTTCTTCAAGCTCACAGGGTGGGGCGTGACACAATGAACCATTGGGCAACTTGTGCCCTTTACACGCCTGGTCCCTGCTCATAGAGAACACAAACAACTTAAAAACATACAGTGTTGAAGGAATTTGAAGCCACAACAACGTCAAACATCTTCACCAATTAAATAAATAAGTTTAACTTTTTTTCCAATTTGGCATGCCCAATTCCCAAAGTGCTTTAAGTCCTCGTGGTCACGTAGTGATTCGCTTCAATCCGGGTGGTGGAGGACGAATCCAACCTGCCTCCGCATCAGAGACCCTCAACCCGCGCATCTTATCACGTCGCTTGTTGAGCGTGTTGCCACGGATACATGGCGCATGTGGAGGCTTCACGCCATCCACACCCAACTCACCATGCTCCCCACCGAGAACGAACCACATTATAGTGACCATGAGGAGGTTACCCCATGTGACTCTACCCTTCCTAGCAACCGGGCCAATTTGGTTGCTAAGGAGATCTGGCTGGAGTCACTCAGCACACCCTGGGGTAGCCAGCGTCCCAAACCTGTTAAATTAAACCAATTTCATTTGTTAACCACAGTCGTGCAGAAATTACACTCGTCACCTTTAAACAAAACTAATGACCAGAGCACCTCGATAAAAAATGTTTTTTATGATGCTAACCTGCATGCCCCAGATGCTAGATGTCCAGCAATGGGGGAGGCTACAGAGTTGCCATTACTGTGTCCATTGCATGGGTGACTGCAGCCTATGAGAGAGTTGCTGAGTTTACTGTGTTGTGTGTTAACAGCAGGAATGTGGGAGTTCTTGCAGGAGCTGGGCTTGTGGAGTGCCACCGGACTGTCCGCCCCACTCGAGTGCTTGGCTGCAGGAGCGTGAATGTTTGGTACCAGTGGGGAGAAGGGAGCGTGTGAAGCCAGCCCTGAACTAGCGGAGTTGATGTGTCCATGCTGACTGGAGTTTTTCTTGGGAGGCAGCAGCGAGGAATGCTGTGAGGAAAGACCTGTGGGACTGTTAGGCGGCACTGACAAGTCTGCAGCTTGGTGGTGGTCGCTTGTGTGAAAAGCTTCGCCTGTAGAGAAACATTAGAGTTTTTTGCATGATGGTTGTTTTAAAGGCACTTACTTTAACGCTTGTGCATCAATAATAATAAAAAAAAAAGTCTGTCAAAAAACTGCTATAACAATTGGTGTTTACAGAGCTGACTATTAACTGGCTCTGCAGACAGGGTGGAGTTAAGCGGTGCAGAGTTAACTGGTGTCTTTTCGGTAAGCTGCTAGCTAGATTGTGAATTACATACTGGAAAGTTAATAAACCCCATAATTTTCCCTTTTCAATATAACTAATAAAACATTAACCCTGCCCCTGACAACCATGTCATATAGTTTGTCAGAGAAGTAATGTAGCAGTTTGAAAGGTAAACATCAGAGCATCTTTTTGCAGCTCAGCAGACAACGGTGCAGTGGTGGATTGTGTCTGTCGAGGGTTGATTTCACGTATTTAAATATGTACAATATTTAAAAGTCTGGTTTTCAACCATTGAAAGTTTCCCCAGAACTTGTATAGCGGAATACAGTTTAACAGCTGCCACTGTTTATCTCTTGACTCAGCAGGTGTAAATGCTTCCTGTTTTACAACCTGCCCCTAACTGACTGTCAATATTAAAATAGTCAGCATTTTACTGATATTAAACATTCAGTGCTGATGTCTATTTAGCTATTTATTGTATTTAATCTTTATTTACTCAGCATTCATTTCTAGAATTTGTTAACAATGTATAATAATAATAATGTCAAATATTCTATGGTAAAAATATTTGTTTAAAAAGCAGCCTTCTGAGTACCCTTTTATAGTCATAAATCCACATATAAAAGGTCCGTTTTCATTCCAGCTCAAAAATGAACTATATCGTCAATCGGTGAATCCCCCTCTAAAATCAGTATCAGAAATCGGTCGGACTCTAATAACAATATTATGTATTAATATTATTTTCCACATTCAATTAGTAAATTTTTTCAGCAAACATGAAATGGAAAAAAAAATAAAATAAAATATGAATTGTCCATATACTACATTCTATGGGGAATTTGTTTGTTTTTTTGTCAATGATTAGCAACAACATTGATTTTGATGCAATATTATATTTTGTGCATTGTCAGATAAAAAATAATAATAATAAAAAAAAAAAAACTCAGGAGGACAAAAATATCTGGGTCAAAATACTGCCGTAAAAATATTATATATTAATATTATTTTCCACTTTCACTGACTTAGGTTTTTTAACCAACATCAGTCTTGATCATAACTACCAAATATTCATTAATTTTCAAGATTTGAACCCTTTAAATGCCAGTTTGTTTACATAATTCCAGTGTTTTCTCTCACACACACACACACACACACACACACACACACACACACACACACACACACACACACACACACACACACACACACACACACACACACACACACACTTTTAGCTGCATCATTTATTCAGTTGACCTGCAGTGCTCTATAATACAGCAAACAGAAAATAGGATAAAAAAAAAAGAAGAAAAAAAAAGCATGCATTTGCTCCATAGGCTAAACATGAGACAAATGGCACCATCTGGTGGAAAATATATAAAAAAATTTACATTTTGAATCCAGGGCTCCAGATTTAAAGCATAATATCATAGAATTCATGATTTTATGCTTTAATGGCACTGGGATCAAATATTGCAATTTTAATGAGTTTCAGTGGGTATATTTTTGTCCTGAAGGTCCTGAGTGTAACTATTTTATGTACACAGTGTATAGATGTATATAAGGAACTGAGGTTGAAATATCAAAATTCCCCCAAAAATACACACCTTTTGCAAAATGTCTGCCTTTGGCATTAACACAACCAAAATGATCGAAAATAAATGAAGACGACAATGTCCCGAAAGTCACAAAATGGTTAAGGCTTAAGAAATATGTTTAAAAGCTATGCATAATTAAATCCATAACCTCATTCAAGGAGCACAATTAGAAAAATGCATTTTTGTATTTTGTAAAACTTTGGACTATTGGTTTCAGCTGATTTAAATGATAAACAAATACTTTTAAATTTCCTTTTAGTTTCATTTTCATTTAGTTTTAACCCTTTATGCTCAGATTGGTCCACAGAGACAAAATTAGCAAAATATTAATAACTAGAGCCTTCACCAACACAAAATAGGTATAACTTAAAGCTTAGAAACTCTACTTTACAATGCATGTAGGCATTATGACCAAAATTGAACAAGTGTTTTGAAATTTGCAGACATATCAGAAGTGTTTCCTGTACAATAATTTATTAATAATTGGCACTATACACATTATTGTAATCAGTCAAAAATACAGTCAGTAATTGCCAAGTACGTGTCTTTAACACACATGTTGCATGTAATCAGGTGTTGCTTATAAAGCAACATTTTACCTTATAACTTCATGACAAATAAACAGAACATGAAATATCACATACCATTACTTAGAAGAGGGGCTTCCCATTAAATTAGATTCTTAGATCATTGAATAATTCACACAAAGCACATAATGTGCTATCTGGTTAAAAACACATTAGCTTTTATCGATCAGATGACTTCCCACAAAAGATTTAGCACGTTGTCCAGCGTCATGGAATGCTAAATCAATCGTATTAGGATTCAGATTCCTGAAGAGGTGGAAGTCACACAAATATGGATAGAGAGGATCATTCACTAATTACATATGGCCATTACCATGACCAGAACGGCCAAGTACGCCAATAAATGGCACAGAATGAAAATGCATGAGATCTCGATACTCTGCCTACATGCTTTGGAGAGAGAGCAGAAAGTCATTGTTGTATTTGCATGTGTAATTCGTTCTTATAAACAACTATTATTTGTTTTGAGAGGCTTTTGGAAACTTGGAGACCTTTTTGTACTCTAGGACAAATAATTTTTGTAATGTTATAAATTGTGATTGCTTTGTTGTATCAACACAACATTTTACTCACAGTTGACATGATTAGGAACAAAACAAAAGCAGTTTTTCGGAGCTACCTTATTTTCACCCAGAGATATATAATGTCAAATAAATAAATATATATTTTTTTCTGTTAAAACTTGTTTTTGAAAGTTGTTTAATGTTAAATTATAATTTTTTCCATAGTAACTAAGTTGTCAAATTGGCTATAACTTTACACAGAAAAGTTTTGTGATTTTATCCATCTAAAATGATGTTTACACAAACATAATTTATGTCTTGTGGTTATACTTTTGAAAAAGTGAGTATTTTAATGGTAAAAAAATTGGACCCCATTCACTTCAGTTGTAATTGCAACTTTTTCTATAGCATTGGAACTTTGAAAAATATTCAAGAGTTTTGTTTGAGGCACTTAATATCAAGTTAAAAGGTGTCGCTGTCTGTACAACCCTTTTCAGAGTCAGTTGAGCAAGATTTATTTTTGTTAGTTTGCAAATATTTTATTTTTTACTGGTCCTTTTTTTATTTTATTTTTTTACAATAATGACCTTGCTACAGATATATTTTCCAAAATAAACTATGCCCTTCATCTTTTCTACATCAAAGCTGTGGTTTAAAAATTAGAACAAGCTCTTCACCAGCAATCTATTACCTCCTATCCCCAAAAACATCTTTAATAAATCCATTTAAATGAAAAGCATAATCTGATACTTAGAGAGACTGTGTAGGCATATCCCTTAACTGACACAGCTGTAAATTTCACATCGCAGCCTGAATCGTCTTCTCACCTGGAGGAGTTGGTCGTCGACACATTGTCTTGAAGTGCTTGGGGTTGGTCTTACATAAATCAGCAGAGGTGGACATTGTCCCATTAGATCCTGCACTGGAATTCTGGGATGCAGGATGACTATAGGGACAAACTTTGGTCGCGGATGTTTTGGCAGCTTTCCCGGGAGCGTCGTGAGTAGATCTCTTCTCATGGCAAGCTGGTCCCAAAGATCCACCTAACCGGGACCAGAAACAACATGGTCATTTTTTTTTTTTTTTTTACCACCAAATTCTGTGTAATTACCTTTTTATGTGTGTTTATGAGAGCAAAGCCCCAATGCAACACAGGAACACTGAGTAGTGTTCCAAGCTTCTTCTCAGGTGAATTAATCTTTTCTTAAAAAGGATTTTTAGATATTTTAAAATATTTGTATTTTTAATATTATATTCAACATTCTCAGATAACAATAGTTTTCTTCTGCAGTATAGCTGCTTAAGAAATGTACGTTGTTTTAAAAAGGAGTTTGTATTAGATAACAAGCCAAAACGAAAACTTATTTTGTTGCCGAGTATAAAGGGGCAAAGACTTCCTGTCTCACCATTCTGTTCACTTCAATCCATCTTTAACTCACAAAAAACAAACTCTATTGCCAATTTTCTTCACGATAAAAATTCAGTGACACATATATTATGATTCAATAAATTGAGAGCCATCATGTTATAATCTAGCTGCATTAAGAGTGCACACTCGAGGGACTCGTAACAGAGTGCGCATCAGCCGGATGCAGTTTCAATCTCTCCTCCTTAGATCGGGACATTCACGCAACTCATAGAAGAGGCGCTGACCACACAGAAATGGCAGTTTCAAAGTTTGTAGTTATTTACATGAACTGCTGCTGCATTATTTGAACTTCAATCAAACTATAACTCATTAAATATAACTGGGGTAATATTTGCGCCCAGGAATTAATTTTCAGGGGCATTTCTTACATTCAGAAGTATAAAATATTTTTCATCAATAAACATTTCATTTTAGTTTCAAATTCAACACCACACCTATGAGATAGCAAGTATGAATATCTGGCAATTACAGGTCACTTGTTTCTAATCCCGGTATCATAACGAAGACAGAATATTATGCAATCTAGATCTACGAAACAGGAATTCACTATTTTACATATCTGGGACATTAGTGTCATTTTCTGTGGCATTTTGCCCCAATGCATGGTTCATTTCTGACCCTGATCATTGTGGCATTTTATTTAATTATTTTTTTGGATAATATTTTAAAAGAGATGTGAAATTATCACAGCTATGTAGGACATAAGTTGCCTGGACAACAGTCACTTAAACAGTTTAGAGGGCATTAAAGTATTTGGTGCCAGAATGCCGAAATTTAACCAATCTGAATAAAATACTCCATACAGCCATTTAAAAAATGAAATGGGTAGCAGAGGTCCATACCCTGTGAAAGTGTTGGTGTGCTGTGGTTGCAGTGAGATCCTCCATTAGAATGAGCAGAGTTCCACAAACCAGAGAGTTTGCGTGCAGAGAGGAAGGAGCTGGGGTCCCAATCCACTGAACTAGGCTCTGGATAGCCATTCCCACAGCTCTGAGACTTACATGAGGAGTGAGACAGCGGTACCTGGATAAAACACATCCATCATTTAGACAAGTGACAAGTGTGAAACATCATCAAAATGTAAGGCTATGTCGGATTTCTGTCAGTGACCGAAGCTAATTTAATCATCAGCGCAATCTGCACAGACTGTCCGCGTTCAGCCCAGATTTTCTTGACACGTGGATATGCCTTGTCTGTGAGCATTGTTGGCAAGTGTGCCTGCCGTTGACGGTCTTAAAAGTGTAATGTGAATGCGCCAAATGCAAAAAAAGTGTGTACTTTCAAAGGAAACACGGACGGCTGTGCGCAATCCTATCCAGAACACAGAATAATGAAGTATACCCGGGCCTTAACAGGAAGAATTTAGCAAAAGGGTGAGAGGCTTAGCACCTTCGAGCTAATGCTTTAAAGTAAAAATGTTTATAAAAATCAATATTTTAATGAAGGATTTTATAATGAAATCCCTATGGAAAAAAAATACTACTGGCACCAGGACAGCTGAAAAAATGGATGGGCACTGTTGCGCTCCATATGAAATGAGTAGAGACGCTGGATCACTGCTAAACGTTCCAGATTATGGACAATGTTTCAACCCAAATAGTGTCTTCGTCAGGTCAAACACACTAGTCATCTTTTTTCTGTATACTACCTCTAAACACTGTTGAACTCTATAACTTACTCCACCGCTAAAACAACTTTACTTTTAAGAGGACATCACCAAGCCCTCTTATTTTTCAAGCCCTCCCCTCCAACCACATGTCATATAAACAATTCTCATAATCCAATCAAGTCTCGTCCTACATTTTTTCCCTCAGAAATATATCTACAGAAGTTAGTTGTTGGGCTGAACATGTCCGTATTATCAGACTTTGACTGTTTTGTGTGTTATGTACACAGGATTGTCCTCAATGACATACTGAGCTCTGTGTCTAAATATGAGGACAGCTTTAGTCACAAATCTGGGACAGTGTTCTTCATTCAACAAAAGAACTGAAGCAATCTACACATCAACAAACATGAATAAATACATGTAATCAGCTAGCACACTGTTCCAGTAAAAATAACCACAAGAGAATGGATAACTTCCATCTCTATGCATGTACAGTGCCCCCTAAATTTATTTGGACACTTCGATTAAGTCACACAATGTATGAATGTCATTTCATTAATGACAAAATATCAAAGCAAGTGGCATTTATTGAAGAAAGAATGCACAAGCACACTTTCATTCAGAAAAAGCAAAACATTTCAAAAACAGAAGGCTGTTAGGTTTCAAATGACATAAAAATACTGTTCAAAATATTCGGACACGTTCTGGTTTTCAAACATTAGTGGAACACGTTCATAGTTAGGGGTGCTTTCACACTTGGTTCGATTGCTTAGACCGAACAGGAGTTTGTTTCCTCCCCCTTCTGTCTTTGCGGTTAGGACCCTTATAATATGATGGGAGCAGTCCAATCACCAATATGAGTACATCACTGTGTTAATTGAAATATTAAAGTTTGTCTTTTTGGATTTACTACCAAAACTTTACATACATGGAACGACACTTGTTCCACTTGTTGTGTTTGTCTGCTCAGGAAACATTGAATGTTCAGAGATGTGATGAATATTGTCAGCTTTTGTCTGCCACTAGCCCGTGGATGCATTGAAAGACATGTGAAGAATGAATGCTGCTCTCTAAAGGGGATTTATTTTTTTTGGACAAAAGCAGGTATGAGAAATGCATTATATTATAATTGGGATTGGGAGCCTGCAAAGATGAGAATTATACGTCATCAATAGCGGTTCACTTCTGTGATTTGGTATGATTGCGTTCATGTCAGCAGAGAACTGTACTAGAGTTCACATGAACCGTAACCCCAACCACCTTTTCAAGCAGACTCTGGTGCGGTTCATGGGTGTGCCCCCAAACTGGGAAAATGCAAGTCACATCATATAAACAAACTGAACTTTGATGCCATTCGAACATTGGTGCGCAACAAAAGTACTAGTGTGAAATCACCCTTAATCACTAACGAATACGAGACAGAAAAGACGCATCATGACGACAATTAAACGTTTTTAATAGGTTAAAGCACACCGTTTAAAAATGTGAGGAGAAAAAAATAAAGTCATTAACACCATCAGTGCAAGATATAAACAGAAGAAATATCTGTTTATAGATATTATAGAGAAATATCTTTATAGAAGAATGTTTTAGAAGAACTTCAAAATGAACTGCTTTAAAATGGATTGATTACCTCACTCAAACGCATCCCATTTTTACATGATTAATCACTTTATCCACAACATACATGTAATATGCACAGATAATGAAGCTAATAAACAGGTGATCTTGAACCAAGTTACATGATGCTACGCTAGTCAAAATATATGTAACTTGCATTGCATAACTTGCGTTGTGAATACGCCGTTTCTGTAAAAAACACATTACACACAATGCAATATCCTAAACTGGTTAAACACAGAAAATTAACATGTTTCTAAACCATTAATGATTCAGAATACAGTATGCCAACTTCTAAAGAGTATCTAATACTTCAGCATATTCATTATATGCTATTATTTCAGGAACTCAGGTTTTCACAAGGACAGTCGTACTGTATTTTGTATGTAGCCAAATTTGTATACATTTCAAACACGTTTAAATTAAGAAAATGTTTATAAATGTTTTATAAATGTTTGGACATTTGATTCAAATTCGGTTGTTTTTTCATTTTGCTCATTATGGTCAACTAATGTCTCCTACACACTACACGACTTTCAAAGATGTCGGATTGTGGTACCGTTCATATTACACAACTGTCTGTCTTGTTGTTGAAGTTGTAGCGTTTTCAAATTACACAGGGGTGAACACATTACAAAACATTTCACTATTGATGAATCCCCGACGCCTGGACTCCAAATTACGTTTCACAACAGTACACGCGAGAACTGATACGAGATACGGAAACAAATGCATGATCATATGTTTTTTTTTTAACTTCACAGAAGCATCTGCCATTTTATAACTGATGGAAGTGACGTTTCAAACGCATGTGATGTGTTGCCACTCAGTTTAACACCTAAATCTAAAATAATGAAGACATTCAAACAGAGTGGGTGATGGCAAAACATTCAACACACATTTGTAAGGTGCTGTCTTCAATGAAGTTTTGCTTGTTACTATATTCTCCATAGTTTACAATTGTTTTGTCAGACCAGCAACGCAGACAGACAACTCTCCGCTATGTACAGCAGTGCATGAAGTGTCCAACATTCCACTTTGATGGTTGAAGAAGTGTAAACATACTAAACACACTAATCCACAAAGTGGCATAGAATATAGTGCAGAAGTGGGACGCAATTTAAAACTATGACTAAAACAACAAATTTGCAAATATTAACACTAGTTAATAACTAGTAACTCAGCGTGTGGTTATGCCTGTGGTTTGGACACCCATGTAAACTTTTATTAAACTGACTTTTTCCATCCATTAAAATGACCTTGAGACCAGTTGGTTAAATATATTGCAAAATAGCTATGCAAGTTAAATGTCTAGCATCATTTGCTTGCAGATGCCAAATGGTTTAATATTTTGTTACTTAATCTAAGAAATTGCTAAATTTGTAAGCATGTCCAATATGTTTTAGGGAGCACTGCATATATAGTGAAGTACAATTACTTTCTCGTCACAGAAATAACGTATGTTTACATTAAAACACAAAGTGTGCCACTGATGAAAACATATTTGTGACCGAGATAAGGGTGTAGAGACCAGGTTCCAGTCTCAGAAGCAACACAATTGCAAGTCCTTCTACAAATATTCCTTGAGTTCTGAATTTCAATGTAATGTCAGAGAGCTCTGCATCAGTAACAATTTCCCCCTCACCTGCGTGGTTTGCTCCTGAACGGTTCTCCTCTCCTCTTCTTCCACGCTCTTCCTGCAGCTCTGACAGATCCAAAGCGGCACCTCACCCAACAGTGACTGGGAGAGTGAAGGCACGGCATCAGCCAGTTTACGGCCCGGAACCTCTCTCAGCAGCGCCTGGGACAGAGCAGGTACAGCCTCCGCCAGTTTGGACCCGTGACTGGGGAGCCCATTCACCTGGCCTGCCCCCCAGTCTTTAAACTCACGATGGCAGAGCAAGCAGCATGTGTGCATGGACTGAGTGATGGGAGAAAATGAGGTGTGTTACACTGATGATTGAATAGTAAGGAGAAGAACTCAAAGCCTGTTGTGCATGCACACCACATATGTGTATATTTTTAAGATAATGAGAAACAAAAATTCAGTCAAGTGTGTCCAAACTATTGACTGGTACGTGTATATCAGCTCAAACATAGAAACTGTAACATTTATAGTAATACACGTATTACTACTGTCATATATATATATATATATTATACCCATATATAACAGGCATTCCACATCTGAAACATAGGCCAATAATAGTGCACTTTGGGGCATATGGCAATGATAAATCTTAAGTGATTTAAGTGATGGCAACATATCTGTGCACACAGCGAGATACTTTCTAGGTAGGTTAGCAGGGGTAGTAGCTCCATACAGACACTGTTTTGGCTTGATCTCAACCAATAATAATGTAGCAGCCACAGCAGCAGTAGACGACAGCACAACACACTGTTAGCTTTGTGCTCGTGCAACGAGTTACCTTTACCAGCTCTACCAACACATTCCGTTTTTAAATAGCTAAATGTAATGAACAGACCTGCTCAGGGGCCATCAGAATGCTGTGAGGGCGATACATTTATTTATTTATATCGCTGCATAGGTGCCGAGTGAGCTGCTGCTGCTCCGCCCGTGCAGCGCTGGTGTGTAAAGCAAGAGGCGGCGATACAAAACGCTAATATGCGTGAAAACACAAATAACTGCACGTGCAAGAATCCCCCAGACTAAGTGACCATTCAAACTCGTTAAAGTCAAATCGCTAATGGCACAAACCGGTTCAAAGTGGTGATGTTGGATGGACGTGTTGTTAGCATTAGCTACCTGATTGGTTCTGGTCGCTCCAGCATCTCCACCACCACCGCCGCCTATCGCTGCTCCCTCATCGCCGTGCTTCTTTGACAGGCTCTGCTGCTGCTGTCCCGACACTATATCTTTGGCCCCGACGCCCTGCTGCTTGCTTTTCTTCCTCGCCATCGCTTTAATCCCTGTTATGCCCGTCGGCTGTTTTCCAAGATGCGTGTAAAAACACAGTTTCGGTTTTTGTGGGCAGTCGCGAATGATCCTACTTTTACTCAAGACAACAGTGAATATGGCGGAAGGCTGGCGCGCGCGCACACACACACACACACACACACACACACACACACGCGCGCGCGCAGGTTCAGGGGTCACACGTACTGATGGCAAACAGCTTCAGCAGGGTTAGGAAAGGCAGAGGACACCATATTTACTGAGGGCAAAATTTCCAGACGAACAGTCGGCCAACTACTGTACTGCTGGATTGAAGGTAGAGTAGCAACAAAGAACACACGTAGAACGTAAATACATAAAATATACATGCAAATATGCACCGATTGGATGAAATGTGCTTATGATGTTTTAAATGACTAGAACATTTTTATATACAATTTGTAAATGTCTACATTTATTTTTTTTAGACAAAAAATACAATAATAAATTACCCTAACATATACTCACGAAGCCGGTCAAGAAATTACCCTGGTCCTATATTGCGCCATAATCAAAAGAAACAAGTAAGAAATTATATTTTAAAAGCAATGTTTAGTGCAATTAATATTTTCTACATTCTGATATTATTTTCATGACAGTTACGCAGAACCCAATTCTCATTAATGAAAATAATGTCAATGCAAAAAAGAAATAGTCCTAATTGGGATGGATGGAGTTGCAATTCTAAAAGTGGGATGTTGCCTTGTCACCACTTGCAACCATCTAAAGATAAGTTTAAGGAAAACAATATTTATGATTTTCTTTTTTTATTTTATAGTGGAGAAACAGAAATGAATGCTGATGAACAGTAAATAGAGAACAAATGATGGATCAGATAAAAGTGTCATTACAGGTCATAATACATAAAACTTTACAATATTAAACACAATTATTGTATAAAAGTATATCATTGCAGAATTTTGGCAGTGATTAGGAATTAAAAGATAGAAATACCTTACATGAAGCTCAAAGAATGCAGTTCACAGAAAATGTATATTTTGATATTTAGTTACCATCATCACTTAACACATTATAGTTCTGTCTCAATGAGAAGTGTGACTGTAAATATTACATTCACTAATATTCACAAACATTTTAGAGCTAATGAAGGAAAGATTTTAATTTGCATTCATTAGCTCTAAAACAGCTCATGGGCTCTTTATTTTGTTAAATAGTTTTTTGGTTTGTTTCTGAAATAAGTTTTAGAAGTTGAAGGCCCTACAATGGCAAGACCACTAGCTCGAAACCCTGTGCACTACTCAATAAGTCGGTAAACAGGTCCATTGTTTTCTTAATTTCCTTTGGAAAACATAAAATGGAAATAAATAATAATATATATATATATATATATATATATATATATATATATATATATATATATATATATAAATAAATATAATTTTTTTCTTTCCATTTTATAGATTACAATATGTATATATTGTTGGTGCCAGATGGGCTGGTTTGAGTATTTTCTGTAACTGCTGATCTCCTGGGATTTTCCACACAACAGTTTCTAGAACTTATTCAGAATGGTGCAAAAAAGAAAAAAAAAACATCCAGTGAGCGACAGTTCTGTGGACGGAAAGGCCTTTATGAGAGAGGTCAGCAGAGAATGGCCAGACTGGATTGAACTTACAAAGTCTACAGTAACTCAGATAACTGCTCTGTACAATTGTGGTGAGAAGAATATCATCTCAGAATGCTGATCTGAGATGCGGGTTGGAGCTGTTTTGGCAGCACGAGGGGGACCTACACAATATTTGGCAGGTGGTTTATGTATGTATATATATGTATACACACATACACAGTTGTGTTAAAAAGATGAACCACTGTTATTAGTAGTAGTGATATTTCTGCATTGCAAATAATTTACTTGTAGATCTATTAGTGTAATAGAAAAACAACAGACCCAACATTCATGACATGCATGCTGCTTGTTCTGAGTATTTGACTCATTCATTGAAAGGGTGTGTTCAAATAATAGAAGTGTGGAGTTTAATTAAAGAATTAGGTGTCATTAAGAAAGGGAAGCAATTGTTTCACACAATCAAATATATTTCCTTATGAATTGCTAAGTAAAATGGGGCATTCCAAACATTGTTTGAAGGAACAACGTAATTTGATTCAAAAGTTCATTGGAGAGGGAAAAACGTATAAAGAAATGCAGCAAATTATAGGATGCTCAGCTAAAATGATCTCAAATGCTTTAAAATGGCAACAAAAAAACAAGCAATTACTGTTAAAACGGATCGAAGAATAGTCAGAATGGCAAAGAATCAGCCAATCATCACCTCCAGAAAGATCAAAGATGATCTAAAATTACCTGTAAGTACTGTTACAGTCAGAAGACATTTGATCGAAGCCAAGCTATCAGCAAGAAGCCCCCCGAAAAGCACCATTGTTGAAAAAACGGCATATGCAGAATTGGTTCAAATTTGCCAAGGAATACATCGATTGGCCCAAAGGGAAATAGCGTAACATTCTGTAGACTGATGAGTAAAATTTTTCTTTTTGGGTCTAGTGGTCATCGACAGTACATCAGGCAACCCCCGGGTACTGAATTCAGGCCACAGTACACTGAAGACAGTGAAGCATGGTGGCGCAAAAATCATGGTATGGGGAAGTTTTTCATACTACGGTGATGGGACTATTTATCGTATAGCAGGGATCATGGATCAGTTTGAATACATCAAAATATGTGAAGAGATTATGTTGCCCTATGCCGAAAAGAAAATGCCCCTGAAATGGGTATTTCAATAAGACAACTACCTCAAATACACGAGTAAGCAAGAAACATCTTGGTTACAGAAAAAAAGGATTGAGGTAATGGAGTGGCCAGCTCAATCCCCTGACCTCAACCCCATTGAAAACTTGTGGAGTGACATTAAAAATGCAGTTTCTGAAGCAAAACCCCAAAACTGTGACATTCATCCTGGGCTGAAATACCTGTTTTTAAGTGCCAGAAGTTGGTTGACTCGATGCAACGCAGATGTGCAGCAGTTATCAAAGACAATGGTTATCCAACTAAATATTGTGTTTGAAGAGAAAAATGTCGACACTGCTAATTTGTTTGAACAGATTAATATTCCTTTTCTTTGCGTCCTGTAAAAGAATAACACAGACTTGATAAGAATTGTTAATGTTTTGATTTGGAATTGAATGTGTAATGCTTCCACTACATTTGAAATATGGAAATAAAAGCTATTAAAAATATTTGCAATTTATTCACGCACTGCTATCTATTTGAACACAACTGTGTGTGTGTATGTGTGTATATATATTACATAGATATAGTATATATATATGGATTGTGATTGTCTGAGAGCTGTTGGGGAAATACAATTATCTTATAATCATTTTCATGTCCTTTGGATTGAACCTGAAGTTTCAAGTAATCAAAAGCATGATTAGCAGAGCTACTGACAGCACACTTCACTCATTTACTCCACAATTCAAAACACATTTTTCCTGCCCCTTTAAGAGGTTAAAAGACACCATGATGACTAAATGAATTAATTATGAGTTTGGAGACACATCTTTGTCCCTTCCTTGTTAAGTATGTTTCAGTCATGATATACAAGATCAAAGGCAACAGGGTCAGGAAGACAAGGTTTTGTATGGGTTGCACACAAGTAGACTGTTGTTTTGTATTGTGCAAATGCTGCACACAGCCTCCCTTATGTAGCACAAGGTTGTTCATTGCAGTTACAAAGTCCTTTGTTATATCAAGGCCATCACATTCATTGTTTTCCACATCATACTTTCTAAATGCCACGATTCTTGTCTGTACAGAGTACCAAAAAATCCATGGCTAGAAGTTGGAATACTTCTGAAGAAACCGGTCATAGGCGTCATAAATTGCTTGCCTGGAGGTCAAAAATCATGTAAAGGTTATGGGTACATGGTTAAAAATAATTTGCATTACAGTGCTTGTAAGGCACCACTGTGTATATACATTCAAACATTCTGGTAAGGGTTTGTTCTAAACCACTAAACAAAAAGTGCTAACATTTCTGTAATTCATTCAACAAAAAACACTTAACATAAAGACTCTGTTCAAACATTGTTTTGTCTATAACATCAGACATTTATACTTCTTAAGAAATATGACATTTTGAAAATCTCACATTGACATCCATTGATAGAATGGATTGCATTCAAAATATAACCAACAGCAATGACATTACAATATCTGCTTACTGAATTGCAAATTCTAGCTTTACTTGCATGCTGAATTGTGTGGGAAAATCTGTTTATATAATATACATTTATATATAATATATATTTAACCATTTTGCACTGCAAAGTAATAGCTGTATCATCACTTATGAAAATTAACCATGGTTTTACTACAGTAACCATAGTTCAGCTATGCTATTTGTAGTAAAAACCATACCCATACAATTTGCCATGGTTTTACTACAGTAACCCTATTTTTACCACAAAATTCTTAGTATTACCAAAGTAATAATACAGGGAAAACTATGGTAATATCATATTTATTCTGAAGTAATTATTTTTGTGGTAAGAACTACTGTAGTAAAACCATGGTGAATTCTAAAGTTACTATGGTATTTGTGAGTTTTCTACAAATTCCGTAGTTTAACTATGGTTACTGTACTCAAGCCATTTTGTGAGGGAATGCAAAAACTAAACTATTTCAGAAAATTCCCTTCATGTTCTCCAAGGAGCTCCGTTCTTTGAAGTAGCAATGTTACAATTTAATGATGGTTTTATAACCACATACTTTTTACAAGTTGCAATATGTAAATTAGTGCTCACCGAAACAGTCCTTGTTTGAAGAGGTAAGCGCTGATGTGGCCTCCATTGAGGTAGCGAACCTCACAGCCAGGCCAGATCTCCTGTAAGCTGCGAACTCCAGTGCGGGGAATATATGCATCTTCCTTTGCCTGGACTATTATGATCAGACTGGGATCTACAGGCACTGAAGACAGAGAACGAGATGATCAAATACAGTACCACTGGAATTCACATTGATTTGCCACAAAGATGCATGTTCTCGATTAGAGAAAATAACACAGTGACTGAACAACAGGCTGCTATCAATCTCCTGAATCTTTAGTCAAGTCTCTTAATGTCTACTGAATTGAATATATTTAAGTGACTACAGAAAGCAGTGGCTATGAGGAAGTGCTTCACATCAGTAATTAGAGTTCCTGGTTTGGATTCAGAGGTGTCAGAACTATTGACTAAGTTTCTCCTTGGTTGTCTGCTGTTGAGAAACGAGACATCCTTTGCCCCACACTCATTTACACAAGGCATTTTGTGAATGAGAATATGTTGTTATTGCACTCTCTGGTTAAAGGAATAAATCACTTAAAAAGATATATATTCAGCCTCTTGTTGTTCCAAAACCACAGCTTTCCCCATTTTTGGGACACAAAAGCATTAACATTATCAATTGCAATTAGTTGGTGAGCAGGGGCTGTCAAGCTCCAAAAAAGACCAAACATGTGTGCATATGACTTGTATTTTTATACAAAGAGTAAATAATGACATTTCATTTTTTTGTTCAAAGGAAATATTCAAAGACTCGACCATATCACTTGTAAAGCAAAAACTAATTTACACCTGAAAAATTGGCAATGTGTGTGCATTCATCCATAACTCCCTTCATGAAGTAGTGGGACTCCTGCTGCAGAGACTGCTGCTGGCCTGACCCGTAGGTGATGTTCTTTGCATGTAGCATGTCCAAATGAGCCCCACTGCTGCTCACAGCAGACAGCATCTGATCCAGTCCATCTCTCTCTCTCCGCCCCATCAGCAAGGCTGAGTCTGAGGTGTGACCTCCACCTCCAGGCTGAGAACACGAGGCTGATGTGTGCAGCCCCATCTGGTCCTTCTCTGGTGAATGGAGGTTAAGGAGGTCATCGGTGAGATACAGGTCTGTGAGTCTGTCAAAGCTACCTGGGGCATTTTTCACGAATTCCTGGCCCATCCGGAAAGAATCTGTCTGAAAATCAAGGGTGTGTCAGCGAGTTGTGTTGCACCTTTATCATTTATGATCAGTTATGTGATATATTGTACATGGCACTAATTATAGCCTTTTTTATTATAGCCTCTTTATCTTGATTAGTTTGTGGTTTACTTCACGTTAAACCACGTAAATTTAGAAGAGCACACTTACCCCACAATACTCCAGCATATTGATGATTTCCTCCTCATATGCTGTATGTGCAGCATACTGTTTTTCAAGTTCCCTCCAGTTTACAGCTCTACTTAAAACACCCTGCAGAAAAGAGGATATAAATGTTTTCTTTTATTTCTAAGTTAGTTGAAGATATACATATAATTTTGAGATCTGTGACTCATTAATCTTTTTACATGGGAGCGAGTAACACTTGGTTCTCAGTACATTGACAGGAATGAAATCATCGTGGGTAAAGTTATCCACCTATAGTTATATAGGTACGTGTAACTAATACTGCATTCATGTCCTCCTGGGAAGTTCCCATTTGCAAGTACAGTAGTTAAACTATTACTATGACTGACTTTTATCTTGACTTGTGCTGCCACAGAGAAAATTTAGTTTTTCAACACAAGCCTTACTTGTCATAAAACTGCTAAATGAATAGTATTTATAGTTATTATTCATTTACAGTACACAACATGCGTTCAAACTAAAATGTAAAGCCAACATTCAACTTTAAAACTTAAGTTATGAGCAATACGAATTTGTTTAAGCTATGATTCTTGAATTTACATGCCCCCAAACAAATATAATCAATCTGACATGTCTCACAGGCAGCATTAATATGCTACAGTAATAGGCTAATTCAAACAAAAAAGTGATTTCATTCAGCTCACACTCAAATCATTGTAAACTATATAATATTTAAGGGTGCTCCAAGTGAATGTTCCTACTCACTGAAAGATATTAATGAAATAAGTGTCATGAGATCTCGCACCGGTCTCTGTGAAAGCTCTAGACTCTGTAAACAGCAAACAAAAATGTGTCCGCAGTCATTGACACTTTCTGGCTGTCAATCATTTTGAACGTTCTCAGTGTTGTTGTTGCCGCGAATTATTCTTAATGCATTTTTATGTCATGTTGTTCATAACAGTTGTCAGCTGAGGGCGCAGTTTTATTCTGTTGTATTTAACAATCGTTTCTGCTCTCAAAAGTTAATATTGGTATCTTAGGAGTCCGGGGTTTGGGAAATTAGGGGCGTGGCTAATCCAACATCTGTCTTTTGAAAGTAGAATAGCTGAAATCGCTAACCTTTATCTTGTTTTATTTTCTTCCCTATGCATCGCTTCAGAGGGAGATTATTTTTCAACCTTGATAACAATATAATATATGAATGATTAATAATACACACACACACACACACACACACACACACACACACACACACACACACACACACACACACACACACACACACACACACACACACACATAAAACTAAACAGAAAAATTTAATCAGGGACCAACATTTGATGCATCACTGCAACACATATTTCTTGGCCTAATTACACGTTTTAAATGTAGCCTTCTGTGACATGCTGAAGACCTTTTTAAGAACCATAAATAATTATCACTGTACATATACATAAAAAAACATACATATATATATATATATAAATGAAAACTGTATTTTGTGCTTTTGTTTATGTTATATCTTGTTTGAAACAATTTTGTATAAAAATTATTTTCCATGGCACTATATCTATCTATCTACAGCTGAAGTCAGAATTTGACATACACTTAGGTTGAAGTAATTCAAAATAATTTAACCACTCCACAGATTTCATATTAGTAAATTATAGCTTTGGCAAGTTGTTTAGGTCATTTACTTGGTGCATGACAAGTAAATTTTCCAACAATTGTTTACAGACAGATTGTTCACTTTTAACTGACTATCACAATTGCAGTGGGTCAGATGTTTACACGCACCAAGTTAACTGTGCCTTTAAGCAGCTTGGAAAGTTCCAGATAATGATTTCAAACCTGTAGGCAATTAGCTTCTGATAGGAGGTGTACTGAATTGGAGGTGTGCCTGTGGGTGTATTTTAAAGCCTACCTTCAAACTCAGTGCCTCTTTGCTTGACATCATGGGAAAATCAAAATAAATAAACCAATACCTCAAAAAAAATAATTGTGGTCCTCCACAAGTCTGGTTCATCCTTGGGAGTAATTTCCAAATGCCTGAAGGTACCACATTCATCTGTACAATCAATAATATGAAAGTATAAACACCATGGGACCACACAGCCATCATACCGCTCAGGAAGGAGATAAGCGTAAGAGATGAGCATAGTTTGGTAAGAAAAGTGCAAATTAATCCTTGTGAATATGCTGGAGGAAACAGGTAAATGAGTATATATATCCACAGTAAAACGAGTCCTATATCGACATAACCTGAAAGGCTGCTCAGCAAGGAAGAAGCCACTGCTCCAAAACTGCCATAAAAAAGCCAGATTCTAGTTTGCAAGTGCACATGGGGACAAATATCTTACTTTTGGTCTTCTGGTCTGATGAAACAAAAATTGAACTGTTTAGCCATAATGGGTGAGGCTTGCAAGCCAAAGAACACCATCCCAACCGTGAAGCATGTGGGTGGCAGCATCATGTTGTAGGGGTGCTTTGCTGCAGGAGTGACTGGTTCACTTCACAAAAAAGATGGCATCATGGATGGAAAATTATGTGGATATATTGAAGCAAAATCTCAAGACACCAGCCATGAAGTTAAAGCTCAGTTGAAAATGTATCTTCCAAATAAACAATGACCCCAAGCATACCCCCAAAGTTTTGGCAAAATGGCTTAAGGACAACAAAGTCAAGGTATTGGAGTAGCCATCACAAAACCCTGACCTCAATCCGATAGAAAATTTGAGGGCAGAACTGAACAAGCATGTGTGAGCAAGGAGGCCTTCAAACCTGACTCAGTTACACCAGTTCTGTCAGCAGGAATTGGATAAAATTCCAGCAACTTATTGTGAGAAGCTCGTGGAAAGCTACCCAAAAATATTTGACCCAAGTTAAACAATATAAAGACAATGCTACCAAAAACAAACAAAATGCATGTAAACTTCTTACCCACTGGGAATTTGATGAAAGAAATAAAAGCTGAAATAAATAATTCTCTCTACAATTATTCTGACATTTCACATTCTTAAACTAAAAGTAGTGATCCTAGCTGATCCAAGACCAAGGGAATGTTTGATACAATTACATGTCAGCAGTTGTGAAACACTGAGTTTAAATGTATTAAGCTAATGTGTATGTAAACTTCTGACATCAACTATATCTATCCTAATGTATGTATGAGTGTGTGTATATATATATATATATCGTTTGGTTTACCTGACAAATAGCAGTTCCCCGCCTACCAATCACTGAGGGCGATTTAAAAGAGTGTGCAAATAAAACGTGAATTCTTATTAGTTTTAAGTTAAGATTTCCTTAGTAAAACTTGCTCTCAGCAGTTCTGTGAATTGGTTTAAAGCACAAATTCCTAGCTAGGAACCCTGTGGAGGACTCCTAGTGGTAAGGTAAAAATCGTTTTGAATACGGGGCCTGGTCGCTTGTTTCTCTTATGAGATCTGGCAACACCGCAACTGGCATATATGTATCACTCACCCTTAGCACAGAGTACTGTCAAAAGAATGCTATTAACTTTTATTTAATTCTAATTGGTTACCAATTGGAACACCGGAGCTGGAACGAAAAAATACAGTTTCTGCTCAGAATGAACCGTGCGATCCCCATTTATTATACATTAAATGGTGCTAATTTTTTATTTGGACCCATTGATGTAATTAACACAAAAATCTTTAAAAAGCTAATAAATAAATAAATAATTGTAGACAAGATGGAGCACACAAGTTTGAAAATAGAATTTCATAATCAATATTTTATATAGAAATCCTCATTGCCATAATCAAGCTTAGGTTCATGAGAATTACTCAATATGTCTAATGTGTTGCTGCTAAAACAGTAAAGGAAAAAGTTGAAATCTTACTGTAGTAAAAACACTTGAGGCAGTAGTCCAGGATAAACAAGGTATCAGCGGAATCGGTTTGGGCCAGTTAGTTACAGCTAATGATGCCATCTAGGAAGTAAATACATAGATAAAAAAAACAATTTGATTTTACATTTGGACATACAACAGGTTCTTGTAAACACAATGGACAGGAAACAACATTAGAGCCAAATGGAACCTACATGTCCTCCCATAGAAATGCCAGTCATGCCTAGAGGCCAGAATCCCTCTCTCTCCAACCAGTGTAGCAGGACTGCAGACTCTAGGATAAGGGCTCCACCCATCACAAAAAGGTCTGATACATTATTCAGACTGGAGCGACTACATAAAGCACACGTTATACAAAGTATAAACATGCATTTCTCATACCACAAAGACATAGACATCAACAGCTTCCACTTAACACTTAAGCGATATATTAACTACTGCATGTTAGATACACACTCACAGTTGGTCTTTAGGTTTCCTGTATCCATGTGCGGCTTAAAGTCAAGGAAGTGTCAAATGTGAGTTGGGAGGTTTACACTATAGGTCTTCATTTCAGTCTAACATGCATGTTTAGCATTTCTAAGGATATAATAAGGATTTTCCAACAGAAGCGACGCCATGCCTGATTCTTTCACCATTGGTCTAGCCATCAGGGTTCGTCTTCGCCAGAAAAACTGAAAAATGTGCATGAAAAATGTAACTGATGAGTATGACATTATAGAGACAAGACAATACAAGTTTTTGCAAACTCACGTGGTCTCCTGTTCCAGCCAAATGAATACAGACTGGTCTGTGTCTCTTCCATTTCTTGGGTACAATGAATTGGAATCTACAGGGAAGGTTGGAAAAAAATGTCTTCATTTGAAAGTAGTTTGAATACAAGCCATTTAGTCATACAGTAACAGGCCATGTTAATCCTTCACATTTGCATTCGATGTTTGCGTGTGCTTGTTTTGATTACCGGGCTTTGATGGACTCTGTTGGCAAGATGCCTGGTACAAAGTGCTCCAACGGTGATATGAAATGACCATTGTGAATTTTGCAATCTGTGTGATCCTCTACCTGAGGGTAAAGTGGATTCTGTACTGAATAGGTGTTTAGAAAACTATAAAAACACTTTCAAATTAAGAGAAACTGTTCATTAAGAGAAAATTAAAATAGTTACTGATAATGATAAGAATTTACAGAAATGAATCTTACTTTGTCAATTAATATCGGATAGTCCACTGGTACCAGATTCTTGCACCTCTCCCTGTTGCCTATGATTTTCCGAAACTCGAATATTCTGTATTATCCATAAAGCAATTTACATGAAATTAAACAAGTTTTACATTTAGTTTATTTTTGCATTATTTTGTTAATCCATATTTTATCATTAACTATCAACATGTTCTGTATTAACTGCACCCCACTAGTCTGATCTTCCTTTTTAATCATAGTGTTTGTCTTTGGTACAATGTACCTTTTCAGATCCTCTGGCTTCCCCCATCCTTGAATGAAAAGTTTGGTTAGAAGAAGCCTTCTATAAAGAACATCAAGCCGGCTCACACCCATTGAAAATAAACATTCTTCTGCAAGAGAAAGAAACACATTGACAAAGCCAACATACTTTTATTCTGCAAACTTGGTTAAGGGTCTTTTCAAAACTAACACTAACTCCACCTACAGCTTTCCAGCTACACCCCCCAAACTTGGCACAGACTGTTCTGAAATGGAGTGCCGTGTCTTTTATAGTTGATTGTACTTGCAGTTTTCGCACAGTGAACAATTTTTATCCCATAAATTTACATTGACTCATGCGCTTTAATTCAAACTACAACTGTCAAAAAATTAAAATGTAAAAAAAAAAAAACCCAACAGGCCTTTGAACTGCACTCTCTCTCTATTTGATGGTCTATCTGACTTAAGTAGCTAGCTGATGCAATTTGACTAGTTGTAATGTCTGGATAACAAAGAAACGTCAAATATTTAAAACTAGTTTCATTTTCAGACAAGGCTTTGTCAAGCCAACATTACCTATCTAGAGGGACACACACACACGAAACTAACAGTACACTTGTTACAAAAAGCAATCTGTCTATCTGTGGACTTCTGAGGATGCAACTGACTCTCAGACAATGATTTAATTTCCAGTTTCCAAATCTGCAAAATCCTAGCTGTGTCTTAGCTTCTTCAGAACATGTCATTTAAGCGAGTTTTGAGCAAAAACTCAATATCTCAATGCTGAAATCCCTCAAAGATAGGCCTACTTCAATGAGTTGGTTAAGGAAATGTGGTCTTTCTGGTATTCTGACCATCATATGAAACAGCTTTTAACTTTATAAAGCGGCACGTAAACATCCCACACTGACTGTCTTAATCTATCTGACCAGCTGTCAGAGATGGAGTTTCACAAACTGCATGACTCTCCAAACCTATGAAAGACATGAAAACTAAGCGTAAATGAATGAACACAACGCAAAAGATGTATACCTGTAGCTCAAACTAAAAATACGCAGATTTTGGTGTCTTTGAGGAAATGGGATCAATGCACATGTCAGAGGGCGAATTCCGTCTGCAGGTCCAGCGCCAGCGTTCACTACCGGAAGTGCCGTGTGAAACTCTTCCTCTTCTACGATCGTCATCGCTTGTGTTGTGCACAGCAGCGCCAGCAGATGGCAGTATTGCTCAGATTCAATTCTATAATCTACCAATTCTAAAGGATACTAATGGGAATTTTTTTATGGGATTCCAACATAATATCACAAAACAACTCTAGATCTTTTTGAACACACAGTTCCCAAAAGCAATTTCATAATCCCTAATAGGATAAATGCCCCAGTCATCAAAAGTAAATCTTTCAACTCCTATTGCTCCCCATGCAATTTTCTACTCCTGTCCAGTAGATATCTGATAAAGATGACATAGAGATTATATGTAATATGACTCAATCAATTAAATAGCCTAATGTCAATTTAAACAGTGTGATCTAATTTAATTATTGGCTGGATTCCATTAAGATCCTTTAGAACTGTTTTTAAATTACAATAAATTGTGTGATTTAAAATACTATACACATTCAGGTTATCGGTACCATTAATTTCATTTACTGCATGGTTGGACCACTGAACTTAGTTTACATTTATTGAAAAGATTTCATATTAAGGAAAGGCTCATAAAAAATTAAAAATTCCAACAAATTAAGAAGTTCATGTTAATCTTTTGTGTTATTGCATTTAGATTACCATTTTATATCAAACATTGTGCATAGCTTTATTTCTGAAACAAGGCAAAAGTTAAAAATATGATGAGTATCAGTGAAAAGAGTTAATTTAGTTCATTCAGACATTTGAAACAATTCTACTCTTACAGTTGTGTCTTTGATGTAAAACATACAGATCATTTAGACATTTATAATAATATGCTTTCAGTGTCTGGTGTTATTCATAATTATTTATGAACAGTGATATTTATATTTTCAATTTAAATAAATACAAATAATAATATTTGCTAAACAAAATCAATGTAGATATTTAACCTGCAAATAGTTGATATTTAACATTTTATAAATGTTTACAATGTATATAAATATAATATTTATACATAGTTTAAAAATGCAATCACTGAATATGAGCATTGTAATACATGCAAACAGGAATGCGTTGTAATCACATGTAGGCTCCGCCCCTATCCCGCCCACAAGTAATAATACATTATGCAATCTGTTTGTTGTCGATATGCATCCAGGATTGTAATCAATTCTATTTACACTATATAACTTCTTTTTTGTTCTTCCAGACACATGCATTGCAATAATTAATTTAGTCCATTAATTAGGTTTTTCAATATAAACCTTCAGTGTCTAGTAATTTTGTAAAAAAATATAAAATAAATAACAATAATATATGAACGCTTTCTAACATCTCTTATGTTTATTCTTAAAATGCATCTTTCCTTGTTGTTAGACAGTCCTCTGGAGTCGCGTGGTGTTTCTGGGATCTGTATAATACATGGCAGGCATTCCCAAATCTCTAACTCTTGTGTTTATAGGATTTCTAATAACTGTAAACTCGGGACTTAAAGCAAAGTCGCTGCAGAAGGTATTCTTGAAGGATATAGTAGCGGTTAACGGAGAAAACGAGTCACTGGACCTCAAAGGAATTAACACGTTAATGGTGACAATCCCTGCTCAGGTAATCTTTTTGTTTACCAAAAGTTATTTAACTAACATATAAATAATGTTTGACATTTTATATTATATTAACAAACATTTATTACAATGTCATATTTTACCATCATTCCTTGTGTCTCATCAAGACCATAGATCCAAAGTAATACTGATATTAATGCTGTATAAGTGGACTGTTAATTATTTCCCTGTTAAATAACAGGAAATTACTGGCAGCAGGGTTACCATTATTTTCCTGTTATTTTAACAGTTAATTCATGTTAATATTTTTTTACAGTGCACTCCCCGTAATGTTTTTCAACAGGAATTTACTGTGAATCACAGAAAAAACAGGAACCAACTGGCAGCAGTGTTACCATTATTTTCCTGTTAAATAACCATTTATTTAGTTTCCATTAAATATTGTTAATTATTTTTAGCATAGTGACGTGTACTACTGATTGATATAGACATATTCTAGCTTGAGTTAATACAAGAATAGGCATAATCCATCAGATAACACTTAAGTGAAAGAAAACTAATAGTTCCGTGTTGAAATAAACTTTTCTTTATTGTAATACAACACTGAATGGTAAATACTTACAAATGTAGGCACACATGGATCAGACCAATCACAGAAATATACTGTATATCATGTTCATTGCTGACATCTGTGGTCGCTGGACTGAAAATAACTACTGCGTCTTTCTTAAATAGCAAAGACACTTGCGTTTGGCTTTGCGCCGCATCGGTGCAAGATAGGGGCCCTAAACCTCAACATTTAATGTTCCCTGAACTGCTAAAATTCTGCTAATAAACTCAAACCAAGAATATACACTGACTCCTGGTCACATAAAAATGTTACACATAGGCTCAGATTAATCACAAACAAATCTCATTTTCTCATTTAACATTTTCTCTCTCTCTCTCTCTCTCTACACACACACACACACACACACACACACACACACACACACACACTTCAAGGGAGTGCTCCTAATCTCAGCTTGTTACCTGTATAAAAGACACGTGTTCACAGAAGCAATTAATCAATCAGATTCCAACCTCTCCACCATGGCCAAGACCAAAGAGCTGTCCAAGGATGTCAGGGACAAGATTGTAGATCTACACAAGGCTGGAATGGGCTACAAGACCATCGCCAAGCAGCTTGGTGAGAAGGTGACAACAGTTAGTGTGATTATTCACAAATGGCAGAAACGCAAAAGAACTGTCAATCTCCCTCAGTCTGGGGCTCCATGCAAGATCTCACCACGTGGAGAATGTGAGAACGATGAGGAATCAGCCCAGAACTACACGGGAGGATCTTGTCAATGATCTCAAGGCCTAGCCAGTCTCCATACCTTAACCCCATAGATAATCTATGGAGGGCGCTGAAGGTTCAAGTTGCCAAACGTCAGCCTCGAAACCTTAATGACTTGGACTAAATCCCTCCTGAGATCTGAGCAAACCTGGTGGCCAACTACAAGAAACGTCTGACCTCTGTGATTGCCAACAAGGGTTTTGCCACCAAGTACTAAGTCATGTTTTGTAGAGGGGTCGAATACTTATTTCCCTAATTAAAATTCAATTACATTTATAAAATTTTTGACATGTGTTTTTTTCTGGATTTTTTTGTTATTCTGTCTCTCACTGTTCAAATTAACCATTAAAATTACAGACGGATCATTTCTTTTTCAGTGGGCAAACATACAATATCAACAGGCGATCAATTACTTTTTTCCCCTCACTGTATATACACTGGGGGTTTGAGCGTCAGCAATCTGCACCTTCAGAACATTTATGCACCTAATAGCACTGGAAATAACAAACAATATTTTGACTTTTAAAGGCACATTTTGTATTGTCTAAATGCTTGTCTGCTGCCACAATATTGTTATATGATGTGATGTATTTGAACTATAATAGAATATAATAGTTGCTGAATTATAATATTTGTAAACACTACCGGTTTTGAAACACTCATTCTTTACTATATTTCTTCTCACATTTTAGTGTAATAGTAGTCATCACAACTATGGAATAACATAAATGAAACTATGGGAATTATGTTGTGACTAAAAATCCAAAATAAATCAAAACTGTTTTATATTTTAGCATTTTTTAAGTAGTCCCCCTTTGCCTAGAATTTGCAGAAACATCCTCGACATTTTCTCAAGCAACTTCTTGAGGTATCACCCTTGGATGCTTTTTAAACAGTATTGAAGGAGTTCCCATCTATGTTGGGCACTTATTGGCTGATTTTCTTTATTATAAGTCATCCATTTCAAAAACTTTTTTTATTTTAGTTTTATAAATGAAATAAATTTAAATGTTGGCACAATGATATTTTTGTCTACAAAACTAATTTCAAACATTTAAGCATACACCTTCAGATCAAAAGTTTTTAAGATCATGAAAAACATTTCAGGCAAGTGTTTCAAAACATGTGACCAGTAGTGTGTGTAGTGTACATATATATATATATATTTAAGTAATATCACACTCGCAAGAGTGTGATATGGCCCTACATCAGCACTGCTGAAATTAACTTCTTAATTACAGCAGTGCTGATGTAGGGCCATATTGCACGATTGCTAGTGTGATATTGCTTATATACAACAGTTCAATGAACAAGTACATTTTAAAACATTAGGAAAAACCGAGTAAGGTCATAAAAACGCATTTGTGTATGGAACTAATTTATTACAAAGCATCTGTCTTTGCTGGTTCAAAACAAATGATGCGTCCAAGCCTCCGTTAGTAATTCAAAAAGTTCACTTCAGAAATAGTATCACGGCTTGTGCTGTTGGATAAATAAGGATGGGTGGATGTGTGTGTGTGTGTGTGTGAGAGAGAGAGAGAGAGAGAGAGCGTGTGCAATCATCTTTTGCCACACCCAATCAGCTATGCTGTCAGCTTTCTCAGTGGAAAATATACGTCCAAGCAGGGGTATTCCTCTCTATTTCGAGAGTCATTCACTATAGAATCAGTGATGTCCTCGACCATTTTAAACAGTATGTATCCAATGTGGAAACTCCGATAAAAGGTAACCACTTGAGTTCTGTAATAAATCAGTCAGTTGTGTCTCTCAGCATGAGCCTTAATCCTGAAGTTGTCCGTTTAAAGCTATTTCCTAGCTTTGGTAATGTATTAGTAATACAAGCGATCATGGAGCGCAGTTCTATGTAAACAATGACTAACAGATTCACTTTACGTTACCAACTGGCTCATATTACACACAAAAATGTTGGCTAATATATGTAATTTCAAAAATAAAGCCAGTAACTCCTAACAGATACACTTTAGTTTAGAACAGCATGAACGGGATACACAAACAGTGAAGCATCTGAGTGCTGATGATGTCACACCATCAGTGCTCATGGAACATCTCTCGTCCAATCAGATTCGTGGACCGGAACTAACTGTGGTACATATATATATATATTATAGGTGATTTTTAGGTGATAATTTATAATTATTATCTATATTTTGGGGCCTTTCTCTGTAAATATTGAGACATGCGATTAGTTCAATGAATTGGCCCAAAATGTAATTAATTTGATAAAAAATTTATCGATTGACAGCCAATCTATATATACAGTATATATATATATATATTAGGGGTATAAAAAATATTATATCGTACAATACAACGCTCACGATTTGATATATGTATCGTAAAATACATAAATAAATACATAAGTGTGATTAATACCAAGCAATGTAACATTGAGAGCTGCGAAACAGTCTCTGTCCTGAGCGCTCACAGTAATTAGATGACGTGTAAAAGTTGATTATTCTGAATGTTGTAAATAAACTGTACTGACATACTAATCATATTTCATAGAAAACAGGCATAGGGTGATGCATGTCTGGCTCACATTTGCTGCTTACTAACTTAAGATGACAATGATCAAGTGTGTTACATTGTAAGACACAGTATGAACATTTTAAGTCAATCAAAATGAAGACAAACCAGAATTGTATTAAAAAAAGTCCAAATTTATGCTTTTGCCCCTCAATTGGACATCCATCTGTTATACAGCTGATTTATATATTTATACATTTTGTTAATATTCATTAAACATGTATTATACACTTAAAAGCATATTTAAACAGTACGGTCAGTGCAATATTCTATACAAACCAAATGAAAAAAACAAAACAAAACAAAATATATTCTCTTCAAAAATATACATCTAAATAGTTCTCATAGTGCATAACCGCATTTAACCACCCCATTGATACAAAGTATTGTATCAATACTTCAATACATTACAATTTACAGTCAAATAATTATTTGACTGTAAATTGTAAAGTATCGATACACCATAGTACTATTTGTTGTACTACTTTTAATTTATGCTGATTTCAATAAAAAAATATTACTGTATTTTACTGTAATATAGTACAAAATTACAGTAAAAGAGAAACTAATGAGAATCACCACTGAGGTTAATTTAATGAAAAAATAATACAATTTGAGAGTAATTAAAAAATAACTCAAAAGTAAAATGTCTGGACACATTACAGTAAAGAGAATTGGGGAGAAAATATGCAGGTAACACAATACAATATAAAACTTCATAATAAGTTTGTATTTGTTAACATTAGATAACTACATTAGCTGACATGAAAGCAGTAGTGTAGTCTAGTGCATAAGCTGGCATATGCCCATCTATCTTTGATAGGATTTTGCATATGCCCACCTAAAATAAGTGATGATACAGATGACCGCCAGAACAACAAGTATGCTTTTGACCTGGAACTTTCTCAATCTAACGTGATGCTGCAGCACCGTTGAGTGAATTGTGTGTTTTTATTATTATTATAATAATAATATTATTTTAAAAAGTGTACAGAGATTCTCTCTAAATGCACGATTGGATTATTTGCTAACAATCGTATTTTCCATTTCAGTAAGGGGCAGGATATTTCCAGCATCTAATGGAGTAACCATCTTTTATTTCCTTACTTAACATAAATAAATAAATATATATATATATATATATATATATATATATACACACACACACACACACACACACACACACACACACACACACGTATGTGTGTATATAAATCTAAATATATATATATATATATTTATGTGTGTGTGTGTGTGTATATATATATCTAAATATATATATATATATTTATGTGTGTGTGTGTGTGTGTATATATATATACACTCACGTAAAGGATTATTAGGAACACCATACTAATACTGTGTTTGACCCCTTTCAGCCTTCAGAACTGCCTTAATTCTACGTGGCATTGATTCAACAAGGTGCTGAAAGCATTCTTTAGAAATGTTGGCCCATATTGATAGGATAGCATCTTGCAGTTGATGGAGATTTGTGGGATGCACATCCAGGGCACGAAGCTCCCGTTCCACCACATCCCAAAGATGCTCTATTGGGTTGAGATCTGGTGACTGTGGGGGCCATTTTAGTACAGTGAACTCATTGTCATGTTCAAGAAACCAATTTGAAATGATTCGAGCTTTGTGACATGGTGCATTATCCTGCTGGAAGTAGCCATCAGAGGATGGGTACATGGTGGCCATAAAGGATGGACTGGTCAGAAACAATGCTCAGGTAGGCCGTGGCATTTAAACAATGCCCAATTGGCACTAAGGGGCCTAAAGTGTGCCAAGAAAACATCCCCCACACCATTACACCACCACCACCAGCCTGCACAGTGGTAACAAGGCATGATGGATCCATGTTCTCATTCCGTTTACACCAAATTCTGACTCTACCATCTGAATGTCTCAACAGAAATCGAGACTCATCAGACCAGGCAACATTTTTCCAGTCTTCAACTGTCCAATTTTGCTGAGCTCTTGCAAATTGTAGCCTCTTTTTCCTATTTGTAGTGGAGATGAGTGGTACCCGGTGGGGTCTTCTGCTGTTGTAGCCCATCCGCCTCAAGGTTGTGCGTGTTGTGGCTTCACAAATGTTTTGCTGCATACCTTGGTTGTAACGAGTGGTTATTTCAGGCAAAGTTGCTCTTCTATCAGCTTGAATCAGTCGGCCCATTCTCCTCTGACCTCTAGCATCAACAAGGCATTTTCGCCCACAGGACTGCCGCATACTGGGTGTTTTTCCCTTTTCACACCATTCTTTGTAAACCCTAGAAATGGTTGTGCGTGAAAATCCCAGTAACTGAGCAGATTGTGAAATACTCAGACCGGCCCGTCTGGCACCAACAACCATGCCACGCTCAAAATTGCTTAAATCCCCTTTCTTTCCCATTCTGACATTTAGTTTGGAGTTCAGGAGATTGTCTTGACCAGGACCACACCCCTAAATGCACTGAAGCAACTGCCATGTGATTGGTTGATTAGATAATTGCATTCATGAGAAATTGAACAGGTGTTCCTAATAATCCTTTAGGTGAGTGTATATATGTGTGTGTGTGTGTGTGTGTGTGTGTGTGTGTGTGTGTGTATGTATGTATGTATGTATGTATATATATGTATATATATATAGTATATATATATATATATATATATATATATATATATATATATATATATATATATATATATATATATATATATATATACGTGTGTGTGTGTGTGTGTATATATATGTATGTGTGTATGTGTATATAAATCTAAATATATATATGTGTGTGTGTGTGTGTGTGTATGTATGTGTACACACACACACACACACACACACACACACAATGTAACTTATGAGATTAAAGTTTGTGAAAATACTGCATGTTTTTGCACCCGTGCTTTTGACGATACTGTGTCCCATAATTGTATCAAATGTCTTTTCTTTTTTTTCAACGTTGATATCAAACCGTTTCAATTTATATCTCTAAGGAAAACAATTTCACTTTACACAGAAAAGCTTCTTCAGAAATTTACTCTATGCCCACCTCTTCAGACACTACTACACCACTGCATGAAATAGCAATGAAATGTAATTTGACATTATTTATTAAACTTGGGTAATGTTCATTTGTACATATACTACTTTTCATTTACAAACTGTATTAGCATATGTTAAAAGTTAATAAATGAACAAGTATACTAGTAACCAAGACTAAAAATGCTGTAAAAATATTATTCATGATACCTAAATGCACAAACTAATGTTAACACATACAAGCTTAGGGTTAAGTGTTTACAATGTGCTACAAATAGACTACATTTTCTTTATGCAAAATAATAAAACAAAAATATTTCAAGGAAATTATTTTGGGATGAAATGTGACCTGGACATGTTTTCGTGAGATTCACCCTATTAGGAGGCACATCAGCTCTAACAACCTAGAAAAGCACATTTCTACTTCATAGCAACAGAACCAGCAGAACAAACATGTATGAAATTACATCACACATACCGCAGAAGTTCTAGAAGCACATATATTTAGGCACTATACTCAGAATTCAGGCTAAACCACACCACAAAACAGCATGTCTGCCCAAGGGGTCGTCATGGCAACAGGCACAACTGAGGCGAAAATCACAAATGGCACACATCACAACAAAATAATATGAGAGGGCGAATTAGTGAGATGGCGGGAATGGCAAAATCTTCGGTTTTCTGATCAGTTCTGTCTTTGTGACATTGTGACCTAAAGCTTAATATCGACATGCCCTTAAAGAACTTGGTCGAACATTCAAACATATATAGGCCTTTGCAAGAGGTTGACAGAATTTGTTTCTTGGAGTGATGCAGTAAGATGAGGTAGATGAGGTCAGACAGTCGCCCCATGGGTTGCATGAAACATCCTCTCGATAATGCATTCTGTAGGGGAGTCTAACTGATCATATATAAAAATCTAAGGCCAGCCTCACATCCATCTATACTGCTGGATCACGGCTGACCAGTCACTGTACAGAGACAAAATATATAAGCCACTCAAGATAGTATTTACTTGCCAATATATCACAGCACTGTGCTTGCCTCTAGAGATCTACTGTATATCTTAACAATAATACAACTTTTTAGCATTACACGACCATCTAATATGTCAGATAAAACAGTAACTGATTCACACAAATCAATGCTTTCAACATAGCATGATGAGTCATGATTGAAGCTACGCTTGGCTTAAGGATCATGTAAACAAGGACAATCAATGAAGATAAAGCATTGATATAACAGACATACTGGCACCATCAGTAACTCTAGTCTAGACAATTACAAATACTGCACTGGCTACATGATCTTAAGAGGAATGTGGAGGAAAAGTGGGGAATCTGATTCAACAAACATTGGAATCTACAAACATTCATTCTTTGTGAATTATGATGAAATCTGTTCTTTAAATAGTTTCACAGTATTTTTTTGGTATCACATCTTTCAAAAATGTGTCCGAAAAGCTATTGATATTCATCCTTTCTTGTGTATTTTTATATCATTTTACAAAATTGCTGTGATGCGTATGATTCCACATTGTTTGCTTCCTATGCTTTGACTGATTGTTTTTAAGTTGAGTCGCAAAGCTATGAGGGAGTTACAAAAATGACATACAAAGGTTAACGTTCTCTAATCAACCTACACATTCTAATGTTCTCTTAATGAACAACAACTACAGCTGTATATTGTATGTACATATATACTGCATTGTTTTGGTTTTGATTATAGTATAAAGCTACTTATAAAGAGCAAATGAGAGTTTGTGAGTAACAGTTTTTACTGCAAACTGAAAGGGCCATCAATATTATATATGAGGTGATAAACTTGACTTGGTTTCATCCACAAAACACAAAGCTGCAGTTTTTAAATTTGTGAAGAGCACAGTCAACTGATCACATACGGTCTGTTCACTTGTTTGTTAATTTATGGACCTGCATCCATAATATTTCAGTGATGGACTACTTATTTATATATATAAATAAAAAAACACCTCTAAATAAATACAAATAAAAAACTTACTAAACCAAAACAAAACTAAAAAACAAGACAAAAAACATAAAACAAACCAAACAAAAACAAAAAACAATAACCAAAAAATCTAAACAAAACCCCAGCAAAATAAAATAAATCTAAACAAAACTCTAACAACACAAAACAAATATAAAAAACCTAACCAAAACCAAACACCACAGACACACAAAAAACCCTAAACAAACCAAACAAGAACACACAAAAACAACAACAACAAAAACACTCAAAACAGAAAAAAATAAAATCAAAACCCTAACAAAACAAACCAAACAAAACAAACAAAAACACACAAAAACAAAAGTTAAAAACCCTAACCAAACCAAACACAAAAAAGAGAGCAAAAACAAATAATATCAAAACCAAACAATCAATAAACCAAACAAAATAAACAAAAACCCCACCCCTAACAAAAACAACCTAAACAAAACCCTAATAAAACAAGAAAAAAAAAACCCTAACCAAACCAAACAAGAACACAAAAACAAATCACACAAGAGAACAAAAAACAAACAAAACAAAAACAAATAAAATCAAAACACTAATAAAATAAACAAAAAAACAAATAACAAACACACACACACACACACACGCACGCACACAGACAGACACACACACACACACACACACACACACAAACTGGCAATGAGAATGAAAGAAGAAAAAATAAAATAAATATCTACACCAGCAAGGACCTAAGGCAATAACAGGTCAGAAACAGGCCGCAGGCAGCTAAAGTCCTGAGAAACACACTATTGTGCTTTCATCTATCTGGCCTTCTAAACACTACAGACTCTGAGATGTTGAAGACGGCAGACCTCTACATTAAAACATCCGTATTAAAATCTTCAGTGCTGCTAGAGTTTTCTGCATTACCTCTGATACCCACCCCAAACAGGAACAAAGAACAGAGGCCTACACAAGGAAACCTGTCAAGGCGACAGCTACAAGCTATCAATGAAGTGTTTGTGTGTTTGAAGGAGGGGGTGTGGGATGCCACTGTCACCCATCACTGGGAGCTGGACTGTCAGATCGGCCCTCTTTCAAACTGCCAGATTGCTTCTTCTGCTTGGTTTTGGACTTTCTCAGCATACACACCTAGAACAAAAAAAAGAGACAATTTTCACATACAGAACTCACACCATCATTAAATATAGGTTCAAAATGAGGGTTGGGAATTGAGAACTGTTGCATTTTTGTAAATGAACTTAGGGCGCTTTCACACTAGCACTTTTGGTGCACACTGGGCGTCGAATGACATCCAAGTTCGGTTTGTAATGTGAACGCTGTTTTCTGAACTCTGGTGCATACCCGGGAACCGCACTAGAGTCTGCTTGAAAAGGTGGTTGGGGTTACGGTTCATATGAACTCTGGTACAGTTTGCTGCTGATATGAACACAATTGTACCAAATTGCGGAAGTGGACCGCTTGTGATGACGTATAATTCGAGTCATTGCAGGCTTACGATTGCAATTATTATGGTATAATTCATTTCTCATACCTGCTTGTGTCTAAATACACCGCCTTCAGAGAGCAGCTCACATTCTTCATATCATTGCACATTCAATGAATATTTTTTGAATAAAAATTTGAAAAAGTTTTGAGGTAAATCCAAAGAGACAAACTATAATACTTCACTTAACACAGTGATCTCTTCTCAAGTTGTTACCTAGTTACAGTGGTAAACAGCTGCCGCTTGTTGATGACGTAATCGGACCAGACCCAAATAAAATTATGTGAACACAGACCAAGTGCGGGCAGCGAGAAACAAACTCTGGTTCGGTCCAAACAATCTAACCAAGAGTGAAAGCACTCTTAATGACAGATTAATAATACTAAGGGAAATGCGCAGTTCGTGAATATTAAATAGGCCTATTCAACATTGTTTGGTAGCCTTTGAATATCTAGTCATACAATCTTTAATGTGCCAGGATTTTTTCCCCCTTTTTTTTCTTCTCAATTCCCTATGCGCTCCAAGTCCTCATCGTGGTGTAGTGACTCGCCTCAGACTGGGTAGCGGACATTACAATGCCATGTTACGATGTCTTTACACTGGGCCATTACTGAGCCAACAGAGCGAATTATCATGTGTAAGGGTAGCTAAAGGAGTAAACGTGATTTATGTGGGTGGGTGTGTGTGTGGTGTGTGTATAACCTTTGGTCCAGCGGCTGAGATGATGATCTGTCCTGGTGATTGTATCCATGGTTCTCCATCCACCTGCACTGTAATGTGTTTCATCACAGTGATGCGAATGTAGTTGCCCTGGGCAATACGAATCCCAGAGCGCAGCCCACTTTGAACCTGACCCTGAGGTGCGCACACACACACACAATGCAAGTACAATATACTGTAAAATATCGACATCATGAAAATTAATTTTGCATTTTGGTTGCATTTCAGCTCACGTCTGAATATATTTGGAATGATATTCTAATCAACTAAAGGGAGATTACGAATTAGAGGTTGACCTATAGTGGATTATGCCGATATGATAACTAGGTGGCGGAATGGGTTGATAATCAATTAACTTTTTACCAATAGGTGGCGCTGTCACCAGATTTGTGTGGTGCAGTCAGGATGTGGTGACAATGACATACAAAGTTTCATGCCCATACACCAAAGCATTGCCGAAATACAGCCTCAGATCCTTCGTTGATGTGTTGTTGAGAACTGTTTGGTCTATTAAAAAGCTTTTGATAGTTTTTTGTTGTTGTTGTGAGTGTCCCTAGACAATGTACATCAAATCTTGAGCAAATCGGACTTACAGCCTAGGAGGAATTTAAAAAAGTAGGTTTATAATGAAATTCAAATTGGCAGACAAGAAGTATATCCAACCATGTTGGTATCACCATACTTGGCCAAGGAATCTAAAGAGAACAGTCACAAATTTGTCGCATGTTATGAGCATTTAAAAAATGTTTTATATAACTTTTGACCACAAGGTGCGCTGGCCATGAACTTTATAGGTGCACTCAGGACATGGTGCTGATGATGCAAACCAAATTTCGTAACAATACACCAATGCATTTGTTAAATACAGAATTATATGACAAAATTCAAAATGGCAGATGCCCAATATGGTTTTCTGTCAATATGCCAAAGCATTGCAAAGATACAGCCTAAAGATACAGTCTTTGGCGTGCTCGCCATCAAATTTGAGAACGGATTGGTCTATCATAATAAATCTCATAACGTTTTGTGGTGAGTGCCCGTAGATGATGACATGACAAATTTGTTGCAAATTGGACATACGGTCTAGGAGGAATTTGAAAAAGTAGGTTTTTCCAGAAAATTCTAAATGGCAGAACATTTAGTGGGCAGTGCTCAAAAACTAATATTAAACGATTATTTTGTTTCTAGGCCTTACAGTTCAAAAGTTATAGGCTGAAACGTGTGTGAGATTTTGAACAGTTGGTGGTGCTAGAGGGTTTGAGTTAGAGACACCAAATTTGGGTCTGTTACATTTATCAGAGTGCCAGATGACATAACGTTCCTTTGTATGGTTCTATGGACTGCCATAGACTTCAAGAGCAGAACACTTTAAATACTAAAAACACTAACAGATGTAATAGAGGCTTCGCACCTTTGGTGCTTGGCCCTAATGACTATATATCCATAAAGTTTTAAAAATCATTCTAATTCTAAGAGAATAGTGGAGTCCACACCACAACTATAATGAAAACAACACATAGGGGCCAATGTCAAGAAAAACCCACCAAATTTTGATAAGTCAAACCCCCCTTTCAAAAATTCCTTAATGAAAAGGATGTCTGGAAAACAATTGGGTTAACTCTTAGGTATGAATGGTGAGGCTATTAACGAGAATGAGATAATGAAAAGCTAACACTGGCTGGTAGCATAAAATTACCTCAGGTATCCAGTGCTAATGTCGACAACATTGTCTTGACTCCTTTGAAGGCGTGGGAAAAAAGGCCAACGTTTGCTAAATCTGTTACTTGTATCTAATACAATGGAGATCTACATCCATTTTCTTGACTGTGAACATATCTGCAGCGCTCACTTGGAACTAACAGACCGTTATTATCAGTTGGTGTAGACGTTAAAATAGTTATAATTATAGTTATCATTCTCTGTGTAAACAGGCCTTTCAAGTCTTTTCTTACTTTGACAGGCACAGACACAGATCTAGGCTACAAGTGTCCAAAATGAATAAAAACACAGATGCGGTTTATTGTTCAACCAAAATCCCTATAATAAAAAATACATTGTAAGGAGTCACACCGGGGACTCTCACTTTGAAGTGACTAGCTCTATATTAGATATTAACCAAATTAGGCTTTTTATAGCCTATATATATTTCACCAGATGAGGTTTAATGAGGAATAAGGTTTATTATATTTCAGAAGATTGTTGGAGTTAGTTGTAAACACAGTGTATCTGCTATCAGGGGACATTTTCATATAGTTGCATGCCCTTGCTTCAATATAAACACTTGATTATCTAATCAAAATAACATTGTCATTGGTGAAAGATTTAGATCCCCAGCAAATCCCCACAAGAGTTTTTGTTATAAGTGTTTGCTTCTGCTACCTTTTTTTAAAATAAATGTCATTGGATTATATAACAAAATATAAAACCAAAGACATTAAAACATTTTTTAGTGTGCCTTAAATACTGGATCTCTGTGATGACCTCAATTAACACTAAAGACCATAAAGACCAGCAATTGCAAACTATTTTTGAGAATCAGTACTCACCATGTGTACCACACCAGTAACACCCACAACCTCCAGCATGCTGTCATCTATCCTGGGCCGCCTGAAACGAGAGTCACTGTCTGACCCCCACAGATCAGCACCGGAACCCCAGCTGGATACATACACACACACATTAAGAAAAGTGCTTGATAATAAATTAAAGAAACATAAATTATTATATGTAAGGATGCATAAATATTTCTGGCATAACATCTTTAGAAACTCATCATTAAAAGAAATCCAAAAGACAAAAATCTTATTTTTTTAAAACCATTTATATCTGTATGAATAGACACATTTCATGTTTACAGGCTGGTAAACTCACAAAATCAGGTGTATTTTACAGTATTTGAGAGTGTTTACCTGGGTATGTTGAGAAATATTAGTCCCTCTATACTGGGCAGCTCCACATCCTGTTTGTCCACCTGCAGTCGGATGTCTTTATGAAGGTTTCGTGTGTGACTCAACTTCTGCAGGCCCACCTTTACATACACACCTTTATTGTGAAACCTGAGAGAACAAAAACAAACAATGGCAATTAATTCCCATTCCAAGGCCAAGGAAATGTCCAACTTCACCTTGTGAGTCACATGGCTCTTAAGCGAAATGACACAACTGAAGCGTGTTACCTGCTGTTAAACTTGTCTGGCTCCTCTTCACGTGCGTGATGAAAGTCCAAACTCACTTCAGCGTCAATGCCCAGCCCAAAATAATTATTCATCTGTACAATCTATAACAGACATGCAGACAGAACACAATGACATAGTTTAGGAGCCAGTAATGAGCTGCCAGTGAATAATCTATTCTTAAATATCAATGGACTGGCTTTATCACACTTCATTTAAAATAACTATATTTGAGTTGTTCATTGAGTAGTTAAAAATGTATGCATGTATTTAGAAAACATTATGTATGATTGAAAATTAAATTGATTAAATGTCCACATTTACATTGTTGCTCTTGGCTGATTATTTCATACATATGCAACATGTATTATGTAAATAATAATAAATTTGATAAATTTGACGTCTACGGGATAAAGTATAGCACCAGGATAAACCCTGAAATACACAGTTTTTAAAGTATACTGTAGGCACTAGATTTTTTAACCGATATTTACACTGAAAACTTAATCAGTTTTTTAAAGCAGGTTTACACAAAGTTGGACACAAAAGACTTTAAATTTCAAATATATATTCAGAAAGGGGCTTTGAATAAGTATATAATGCAACTAAAAATTGTCAAATAAAATGTTTGTAGATTGTGTGCACTATAATTTTTGTTCAACAATCGGGTAAGCATATCGGGTATCAGAAACGTACAAATCGGTTATCGGAAACGTAAAAATCGTTTATGCATATCGCTTTTGGAAATGTAAAAATTGGTTATGCATATTGGTTATTAGAAACTTAAAACCAGGTATTCAAATCAGTTATCGGACACTTAAACATTGGTTATTCATATCGGTTATCAGAAGCATAAAAATTGGTTATGCATATCAGTTATCGGAAATGTAAAAATTGGTTATGCATATCAGTTATCGGAAATGTAAAAATCGGTTATGCATATCGGTTATCGAACAGGTAAAAATCGGTTATGCATATCCGTAACTGGAAACGTAAAAATCGGTTATGCATAGCCGTAACTGGAAACGTAAAAATCGGTTATGCATATCAGTAACCGGAAACTTAAAAATCAGTTATGCATATCGGTTATCTGCCAGTTAAAATCAGTTATGCATATCAGTTATCTGACACTTAAACAAAAATAATCAGTATCCTATTTGTCAATAAAAACACTATTGTTCAATCCCTAATGTTTTTTACATAATGTTTATACATGTTAAGATGAGACTTATATTACAAATTTGCTTAGTAACCTTTTTTTTAGTGTAAAGTTATATCCAAATTTTCCTCCTGTCATGATTATGTGAAGCCAGCTTTTAAGCCCTATGAAAGCCTTGCCCCATAGACTGCCACTGAATGTGCATTACTTTAATCGTGATCTTTTGTGAGATATTTTCTTTCTGTAGTATTTGACAGCAAGTCACAGTGTTATCAATAGAGTTTAACTTGTTTTGAACCCAGAACATCCCTTTAATTGTTTGAAGCATTAGAGACTGTTGAAATACCACCTTGGGTGGCTCTAAGAAGCCATTCTCCTTGCCATCCTCTGTCATTTCCTGTGCATCCAGAAGAATCGTCCAGCGGTCCATTTGCACTTCCTCTGCCTCCTCTAAAGATACCAGGATGTTGTAGGGATCCTCGCCACTGTAACCAGCCCCCCAGCGCAACACCCGGGCTAGATCATTCCCTGATGACACACACAGATACAAAGCATAATTGACATAGCACAACACAGTTACAAAAACGTTAACTTAAAATATCTTAAAAAGAACAGAGAGAAAAACCTACTACAAACAAGAATTACATTTGAAACTCCAAAACAAATCAAAAACACTACTAGTTGTATAGTATATTAAAAATAATCCGCAGCAGCAACAAAGATTTTTTTCCTCATCACTCACCAGTGCCCAATGGTATGATGCTGATTGCTGGCTCAGGACAAGAGATTTTGTGCCGAATGGACTCCAAAATGCTCAACACCCACCCCACAGTCCCATCTCCTCCACACACCAGAATACGGAAATGAGGGACATCCCTAAACGTGTGCAGCCTGTGCAACATAACCACAGATGAGAGACAGAAAACCTCAACTGTCCATCAAATTGTCATGTCTGCAGTATCAGTTTTAAACATGTTTTAAAAAGGTACACTTTTAAAATGTTTCATCATTAAAAATTTTATAGTAGAAAATCAAGTTTAAAATCATCTACACTCACATGAGATTCCAGTTATATCAATTGTCTAATAAAAGCTGCTTTATAAAACAAAGAGCCTAATGGGTGCAGCCATACTGACATCTCATTACATGACCAGCAGAATTGTCCAATCATGGCTGATTACAAAGAACACACTTCTACAATGGCATCATAACTGCAAATGTCTCCGGTTACACTTGTAACCTCGGTTCACTGAGATGAAGGGAACGAGACATTGCTGAATGCTTTAGAGAAATTCCTTTTCCAGGACCAAGTTGAAGCCTTTGTATCTTAACACCAATCTTAAGATTGGCAATGGTGTTTGAGCCCCGCACTTTTAGGCTTGCATTTGCCGTATATAATGTTTGTCACACACCATTTCTTCAAATTTTCATACTGGAGGACAAGAACACATCTCTTGTACCCCGAAACTCTGAAGTAGCAGCCAAATTTGCAATGTCTCGTTCCCTTCATCTCAGGTAACCGAGGTTACAAAAGTAACCGGAGACATTCCCTATCAATTCAGTTCACGAGACATTGCTGAACACTTTGGGGAATCATGCCACGCTACATAACGTAATACCCTTGGATGCATCAGGGTATAAAACACGGAGAAGAATATGTTTATAAAGTCACAGGCTCGTCGGGTGGTGACTTAATGTAATATCACTTTAGCGTATGAAAATGAATAACCCCACACGGTGAAAACCGTGAAAGGTCATACACCCCACCGGTGTATGATCATACACATCCTCAGACTATTCTTAATCTGAGGATGTGTATGAGTCATATATTACAAAATTATTTAACCCCTTCATACCAGAGGTAGGGAGGGAGGTTTTATTATGTTTAATGGAAGTGCTTGTGACTTCTACTGGGAGTAAATTGGGTACTGGCATACACAGGCGACTGTAAAAAAAAATATATATATATATATAAAATATAACAGATAGCCCATCTGTGATTAGGGGCTCAGACTCACCCGCTGGGTGTTGGAATAGTGAATTATCTAGACAGAGTAGACTTGTGACGTGATGGACACCACGTCTAGGTTATAAAACCTTGCGGACATGTTTTTTTCAAAGACCATCCTGCTGCAAAGTATATATCCTGTAGGGACATTTGTCCATGCCCATGAAGAAGCCATGTCTCTAGCTGAATGTGCTTTTATGCCAATAGGGCATCTCACACCCTGTGATTCATAATCAAGGGCGATCGCATCAACGATGAGGTAGCCTTTGTTTGGAAACAGACATGCCTTTTGTGCATCCTCCATAACAAACAAAGAGCTAATCTGACAGTCTAAATTGGCGGGTGCGTTCCACGTGTGTGCAATGCCCGCACGGGGCATAATAAATGCGCTAACTGCTCCTTATCAGAGTTAGACAGTGGAGAAGAGAAAGCTTGTAGATGCACTATCTGAGCCCTAAGGGTGCAGAAAGCACCTTAGGCACATAGCCTTTTTTGGGTTTTGATGTTGGCTTTTGAAAGCCCGGGACCGAATTGCAGACATGAATTGTCAACCGACAGCACATGTATATCGCCAACCCGTTTGACTGAGGCCAGATCCAACAGTAGTGCCATCATTAAAGAGAGCACACGTAACTCAATGGATTCAAAAGGTTTGAATGGGGGGTTCGTGAGCACCCTCAGCACCTCAGCATCAGTTGGAACCGTAGCAGGGCGAGTGGGGTTCAATTGCCTCGCTCCCCTAAGGAACTTTATGACTAGATTGTGTCTGCCTATAGAGGAGCCAGCCTCTGTGGCGTGAAATGCTGAGTCAAGTCAAGTGGTTTTTATTGTCGTTTCAACCATATACAGTTAGTACAGTACACAGCAAAACGAGACAACGTTCCTCCAGGACCATGGTGCTACATAAAAACAACAAAGGACCAACACAGGACCACATGAGACAACACAACGAAATAAAATACCTATATAAAAAAAAACCTACATATACCTATATAAAGTGCACGTGCAAACATGTGCAAAAAGTACAGGACAGTACAACAAATTTCTGACAATGAACAGGACAATAGACAGTGCAGCGCCGACCAGTACTCAGTAGTGCAAAAAGATGACAGTTTCTAAAAATGTAAACATAACATACTATGAGATAATGTTCTATGCACATAGCAGTTATTGAGGTAGCAGACAGTTATAAAGTGACAGTAATTAAAGTGCAACTCAGGACACGTGTGTGTCAAACCAGTCTCTGAGTATTGAGGAGTCTGATGGCTTGGGGGAAGAAGCTGTTACACAGTCTGGCCGTGAGGGCCCGAATGCTTCGGTACCTCTTGCCAGACGGGAGGAGGGTAAAGAGTTTGTGTGAGGGGTGTGTGGGGTCGTCCACAATGCTGGTTGCTTTGTGGATACAGTGTTTTTTGTAAATGTCTTTGATGGAGGGAAGAGAGACCCCAATGATCTTCTCAGCTGTCCTCACTATACTCTGCAGGGCTTTGCGGTCCGAAACGGTGCAAGTCCCAAACCAGGCAGTGATGCAGCTGCTCAGGATGCTCTCAATAGTCCCTCTATAGAATGTAGTGAGGATGGGGGTTGGGAGATGTGCTGTCCTCAGCCTTCGAAGAAAGTAGAGACGCTGCTGGGCTTTCTTGGTGATAGAGCTGGTGTTGAGGGACCAGGTGAGGCTCTCCGCCAAGTGAACACCAAGGAATTTGGTGCTTTTGACGATCTCCACAGAGGAGCCGTCGATGTTCAGCGGAGTGTGTTCACCTTGTGCTCTCCTAAAGTCAACAACCATCTCTTTTGTTTTGTCGACATTCAGGGACAGGTTGTTGGCTCTACACCAGTTCGTCAGCCGCTGCACCTCCTCTCTGTATGCTGACTCGTCATTCTTGCTGATGAGACCCACCACGGTCGTGTCATTGGCGAACTTGATGATGTGATTCGAGCTGTGCATTGCTGCACAGTCGTGTGTCAGCAGAGTGAACAGCAGTGGACTGAGCACACAGCCCTGGGGGGCCCCAGTGCTCAGTGTGGTGGTGGTGGAGATGCTGTTCCCGATCCGGACTGACTGAGGTCTCCCAGTCAGGAAGTCCAGGATCCAGTTGCAGAGGGAGGTGTCCAGGCCCAGCAGGTTCAGCTTTCCAATCAGGTGCTGGGGAATGATTGTGTTGAATGCTGAGCTGAAATCTATGAACAGCATTCGAACGTATGAGTCCTTATTGTCTAGGTGGGTGAGGGCCAGATGGAGGGTTATGGTGATGGCATCGTCCGTTGAACGGTTTGAAAGATACGCAAACTGCAGTGGGTCTAGTGAGGGGGGCAGCTGGGTCTTAATCTGCCTCATGACGAGCCTCTCGAAGCACTTCATGATGATGGGTGTAAGTGCGACGAGACGGTAGTCATTGAGGCAGGACACTGAAGACTTCTTTGGCATGGGGATGATGGTGGTGGCCTTGAAGCACGTTGGAACGACGGTGCTGCTCAGAGAGATGTTGAAGATGTCGGTAAGAACATCTGCTAGCTGGTCTGCACATCCTCTGAGCACTCTGCCAGGAATGTTGTCTGGTCCAGCAGCCTTCCGTGGGTTGACTCTACGTAGCGTTTTCCTCACATCTGCCGTGGTAAGACAGAGCACCTGGTCATTGGGAGGAGGGGTGGACTTCCTCGCCATCACGTCGTTCTGCACTTCAAACTGAGCGTAGAAGTCATTCAGCGCATCTGGAAGGGAGGCATCTTTGTCACAGGCAACTGATGTTGTCCTGTAGTTGGTGATGGCCTGGATGCCCTGCCACATGCTCCGCGTGTCACCGCTGTCCTGGAAGTGACTGTGGATTCTCTGGGCGTGTGCGCGCTTTGCCTCTCTGATTGCCCGTGACAGTTTGGCCCTAGCTGTTCTTAGGGCTGCCTTATCGCCTGCTCTGAAGGTGGAGTCTCGGGACCTCAGCAGCGTGCGCACCTCCGCAGTCATCCACGGCTTCTGGTTGGAGCGTGTGGTGATGGTCTTGGAGAAAGTGACATCATCAATGCACTTGCTGATGTAGCTGGTCACTGATGCTGTATATTCCTCCAAGTTGGTAGAATCGCATATGTTGCAGCCTCCCTGAACATGTGCCAGTCAGTACACTCAAAACAGTCCTGAAGAGCAGAGATGGCTCCTGCTGGCCAGGTTTTCACCTGCTTCTGAAGCGGTTTTGTGCGTCTGACGAGCGGTCTGTATGCTGGAATTAACATAACAGAGATGTGGTCTGAGTAGCCGAGGTGGGGGCGGGGCTCCGCCCGGTACACGCCTGGGATGTTTGTGTAAACAAGATCAAGCGCGTTCGCCCCTCTCGTTGCAAAGTCCACATACTGATGGAATTTAGGGAGCACTGTCTTGAGATTTGCATGGTTGAAATCTCCGGCGACAATAAACAGTCCGTCGGGGTGAGCGTTCTGCAGTTCGCTCATAGCCCCATACAGTTCACAGAGCGCTTCCTTAGCGTTAGCGCTGGGGAGAATGTAAACTCCGGTTATGCAAACAGTGGTGAATTCCCGTGGTAGATAAAAAGGTCTGCATCTAACAGTCACAAGCTCCAACAGCGATGAACAGTAACTAGAGACTAGCATAGAGTTCTTGCACCATTCCTGAGATGGTCGCTACTACTAAACCTTAAACGTCGACAGAGTAAGACCTTTGTCCAACCGCTCTTGAAGGAATGTAAGGCTCTCCATTATGGGGCAATACAAAATTCGTTGCATAAAGAGCACCAATCCGCAAACACACGGCATTTGAGTACATAGAGGTGTCTCATATTTGGTTCTTTAGCCTGCAAAATGGTGTTATTCATTCTTACAGACCAATTCTGGCTCGTTTGTTGTGCCCCATTCAGGGGCAATACGTGTAGGTTCCACAGCTCTGGCTGGGGATGTCAAATCGTGCCCTGCGCTTGAGAGAGCAGATCCCTTCTCAGTGGGATTTCCCATGGAGGGCCACATAATATCTCCATTTCCGGGAAACCAACAGAACCATTTTCTTGTCCTCTCGGACTTTACTGATGACAATGTGGAGGAGACATATCAGGGAAATGCATACTTTCATCTCGTTGGCCACTTGTGGGCCAAGGCATCCACTCCCAGCAGGGATTGGGACATGGAATGCCAAAGAAGGCAGTGGGCTGTATCTGCGGAGGCAAATAGGTCGACTTCCACTTAGCCAAACAGTTCCCAAATCCTCATAACCTTTTGAGGATGAAGTCTCCATTCCCCTGCCATCGGATCCTGGTTCGACTCCGGAGTTCAAATGGCCCAGGACATATGTTGCGCACAGGGAAAGGAGATGACGCATGCTCCACATAAGGAGGCATTGCACCAGGCTAAATATTGGTAGCGCTCGAGTGCCGCCCTAGCGATTTATGTACGCTACCACTGACATCAGAACGTGATGATTCACTATATCAGAATGGAAAGCTTTCACTGCTAAGGCGGCGGCTAGCATTTCCAAGCAATCTGCCATGCTCGTTTCACACCTGTCTAAGGACCAAAAGCCAGGCGTCCATCACACAGTGCACCCCAAGCCGTGGTGGATGCATCCATGGTTACCACTCTTGGTCTGAAAACCTGACTCAGAATAACACCCTGCTGATAGAGATTTTGAGCTGTCCATGGTGCTAGAGAAGCTAGGCAGCGGAGAGTCTCGGTGACAAGCATGCGCTCCTGATGCCAGGCTCCTTACCCAATACCTGCTCCCCGGAATCGGGGAGTGGTGCCACCCAAACCGGTGCCTCGCCTTTGCAGGCTGCACTATGAGCCGCCCCCCCTACCCCTCTCCGTCGTCCTTCCCAGGTTGATGTCTCTGCCACCACGAGTGCAGCCGGGAAGCCCGGGCCGGTCTGCCGGAGTTGCGGGGAACCGAGACACGCCCAAAGCCGGTGTCCAGTAAGGGAGGCGGAAACGTGGATCTGGGTACCCGACATGCCACAGTACCTTACCATGTATACAGGTAAAAATTAAGGGTCACACATAACAAGCCCTGGTGGATTCAGGCTGTAATCAAACCTTGATCCACTGCGGCTTGATTCATGGGTATAAAAACACAAGGTGATGGTGAGGTTTGTGCATGGTGATGTTCACAAATAGTGACAACGATTATTCAATTTCGATGAGAAAGCATAGAGAGTAGGCTGCGGTTAATTCCCGCCTCACCCATCCACTGATTCTGGGAACTAATTGGCCAGGGTTTAAATGATTATTAAAATGTTGTGTGTGTGTGGATGGGTCCTGCAAACCAAAAACATGGTGTGTGATGTGTGATGCGATTGATGGGGAGGTGGAGCCGTGGCCATCCACATCTGCTCAGCATCAGAAAGATGAAGGAGGGGAATCTTCGGAAGGGGGACTTCACTCTAGAGCAGACGTGTGATGAAACCCTTATGACCATGTGAGAGTAATCGCTGGCCAGCAGCTCCAGCCCGACGTCGCCCTCACATATCCATATTTTTTCAATTATTAGGGACCGGTTGTATCAAGTGACGCAGGACAATCAAACCCATGAAAATGCAACCCAGTTATTAGTCCCGAGGAGCCATAGGGAAACACTTTTCCAAGCGGGTCACTTAGGAAAAGAAAGAACACTTCACCATTTAATGGCCCATATTTATTGGCCGGGCATTCACAGGGATGTACGCAAATGTGTGCGGCATGCCATGAATTTCAGCTGGTGAATCCACCGGCCACCCCAAGAGCGCCATTACCATTAATCGAGGCCTCTTTCAAAAGAATTGGTATGGACCTCATCGGGCCATTAGAATAGACAGCATGTGGATATCGGTTTGTATTAGTTCTGGTGGACTATGCAACGCGGTATCCGGAAACAGTGCCTTTACTCAACATCTCAGCATGCAGTGTTGAGGAGGCACCCTTCAAAATTATCTCCCGGGTGGGGATTCTGAAAGAAATCTTCACTGATCAAGGCACAACGTTTATGTCACGTACACTACTCGATCTTTATGAATTTCTAGGGATTAAATAGATCCGCACCAGCATTTATCACCTGCAAACTGACAGGCTGGTGGAACAGTTTAATCGCACCCTGAAAATGTTTATACACGAGGATGCTAGAAATTGGGACAAATGGCTGGATCCCCTTATATTTGCAGTCAGGGAGGTCCCGTAAGCCTCCATGGGGTTTTCCCCTTCGAGCTCCTGTATGGATGCCGGCCCCACGGGGTGCTTGATGTCATAAGGGAGGCATGGGAGGAAGGACCTTCCCAGAGTAAAAATGAAATTCAGTACGTCCTTGATCTTTGAGCAAACCTACACACACTGGGTTGGTTGTCACAACAGAATATGCTCCAAGCTCAAGAGACTCTATAAAAGAGCCAGCTACGGGAATTTGTACCAGGAGACAAAGTACTTGTATTACTCCCCACATCGGCAAGGACCCTTTGAGGTTAGACACGGTCCCTGTGTCTATGGTGACGGTTGTTCCAGAGAGGGTGGAGCTCGGGCCAGAGGTGAAGTTCAAAGTCAATCCATTCACCCCTGTACTTTGTATAGACCACCTCTCTTCGTCCCAGCTCACGGAGGTGGCCAGGTTGCAAAAAGAGTTTGCAAATGTGTTCTCTCCTCTTCCCGGACATACTAACCTCATACAGCACCATATCGAGACCGCACCGGGAGTGGTTGTGCATAGTCGGCCATACAGCGTACCAGAGCACAAGAAAAAGGTGATTTGGGATGAATTAAGAGGCAATACTCGAAATGGGGGTAATAGAACAATCACACAGCAATTGGGTGAGCCCGGTTTTTCTTGCATCTAAGAGTGACTGGTATGATTTGAAGCATCCCCAAAGCCCCGAATTGACGAACTACTCGATCAGTTGGATGCGGCTCAATTTTATTCCACACTGGATTTAAATAAGGGGTATTGACAGATCCCCTTAACTCCATTGTCGTGAGAAAAAAACAGCATTTTCCACACCGTTCGGATTACACCAATTCGTCACTCTTCTGTTTGGTTTGTATGGGGCTACTGCCACATTCCAGCGCCTAATGGATAAGATCCTCCGGCCACACGCTGCATATGCTGCTGTCTACCTGGATAACATTATCATATACAGTCATGATTGGCAGAGGCATATGCAGCATCTAAGGGTCATGTTGAGGTCGCTGAGGTGGGCGGGACTCATGGCAAACCCAAAAAATTGCACAATTGGGCGTGTGGAAGTATGGTATCTGGGCTTCCACTTGGGACATGGGCAGGCACGACCCCAAATTTATAAAACCACAGCGATAGCAGCATGCCCATGTCCCAAGTCCAAAAAGGAGGTGAGACATTTTATGGGGTTGGCTGGCTATTACAGATGGTTTGTGCCTAATTGTTCTGATGCTTGCTCTTAACTTCTCTCTGCCCTTCATTTTACAGATGGATGCACATCAGAGAGGGCCTATTCAAAGCTTACCATTGGTATCTGTGAAGCTGACAAATTAATGTTGTGCTTGTTAATCTGAAAAGCCCAAAGACTGTGTTTGTGAAACTGAGAGACAATTAAAACTTACCTGGACTGCCTCCTCCCCTCTCACTTCCATTATTGGAATTTTTACAATATACCATATGCTCCTGATTATATAGGGCTCAAACACCATTACCAATCATAAGATTGACATTATGATAAAAAGGCTTCAATTAGGTTGTGGAAAAGGAATTTCCCCAAAACCTTCAGCAATGTCCCGTGAACTGAATCAATAGGAACTATTGCTTTCATGTAATGTTGCATCCACGCCACTAGGTGTCACTGCCATATCAGGCAGTGCAGCAAACAAAAATTTCTGAGGGCAAATTTAACCATAGTAATTGGTTTATACAGTAATAAATCTAGAGGTTTCAGAAGAAGGGTGATCTGACCCAGGAAGTGGTCCTCCACTGCTTAGCTCAAACACTTGGTGAGGGTTTAAAAGCTTCCGAAAACTGTACAAGATCTCTCTGCCCTTTAGACTGCCACTTTTAGGGTTGACAAAGACCAGCAAAGGACAACTTCCTTTGGGCAGCTTGCTTTGCTGTGAGGGGAGATAAACAAGCACGCACCCACGCACGCACACACACACACACACACACACACACACACACACACACACACACACACACACACACACACAACATTGGTTACACTGTAGAAGAAAATAACATTTCGATTATATTGTAGTTTCTCTGTCAGCCACTAGAGGGCAGTGGTATATGAAGCTTGGATCAGTATTGTACAGTAAACTCTGATGAACAAGCCTCTATTGTTTATTATTTCACATGCAGTGAAGAGCATGTGACCTACTGATAAGTCAATACTGATGACCATTTTGATCAATGCCAGCTATGGGTCTCATCAAACTTAAGTTCTTTAGCCTCAGCCCCACTGGTGTTAAAGGGATAATTCATCCAAAAAAGAAAATTCTGTCAACATTCAATAACCCTCATGTTGCTCCAAACCCTTATGACTTTCTTTCTTCCGTTGAACACTGATTCTATACAATAATGGTGACTGAAGCAAACATTCTGCCTAACATCTGCTTTTGTGTTCCTCATGTGGGTTTGGAACAACATATGGGTGATTAAATGATACAGAATTTTACTATTCCTTAAAAAACAAGCATAAAAGTAAAATAGGGTCCAAAAGTCTCAAGTCCAAATTGAAAATCTGGGATTCTAAATATAATTTAAACCCTGAAATAAATGGTGAATTTTAAGATTATGAAGATTGGCTTACAGTAACATAATTTAATAACTTAATCTTCTGGCTTTGCACAAACTACATGCTGTGATTAAAGCAAAAGGGTAAATTTTTCAGTTTAACTTTTCACTCCAATTATAATGCAGATCATATAATATAAATAAATAAATATTAATTTTGAAAAATACAGGCATTTTCACTAGTGTTTTTAGACTTTTGGACTACATTATTCTTTATAACGGTAGACATCTGAGACTATCTCTATGGAAGGCAAATATCAGTCAATAAAAAATTCAAATACAGTGTCCACAAGTGGAAGTGAGGTACTGTATACATATTAAAAATATACTTGTTAGACTATAAGGATACGGCACATGCAAGTCCTAAAGACAGTTATTACACTAATACGTGGCACACACGCACATTGTAGTTAGTCCTAAAACACAGTTTCTGAATGCAAATTAAGTATTAAAATTCAGAAAGAAAAAAAACATCCTGCCTACATAAATACACACTTCAGATATACCCACTGTGTGCCATTGTCATTCAGCAGTATCTACTATATGTATCTATGAGATGATGATGTACCATGATCTCGGGTATGACGAGTGAGTAGAGCGGTTTGCCGCTGATGTTAATGTCTTTGGCCAACATGTAAATCCTCTCGGCTTCAGAGAAACAGCTGATCTGCAGAACCACAGCACCTGAAATGCAACACACCAGCTTAATTATACACACGCGCTCACCTGGGACGCAATTATTTTGACTTTTCAGCACAATTATTTTTAAATCCTATATCCTATGATACAATGGAATAAGGATAATTAGAATATAAAAGAATATAAAAATAATCCCAATACAAGGCTCCTCAGGACTGGGGCTAACTGATAGGAGTTTTATGATGGCCAATGTTAGAGTGTCTATTTTGTTTGAGATTTGTTGGCTAATGGCTGATATAACCTGCATAAAATAGCTGAAATTAAATGTTTATTTAACACAATATTTACTCAAAATGCATATTTGTAATTCATAACATTTCACTTCATCAGAACATATTGCTACTTTTGAATAGCCATCAATAAAGAAAAATATTTGGCACCAGAATGGTTTTAACCACTTGATATGCACCAACCACTGGCCGACAGCTCCAACATGAAACTGTCATTTGAATGGCTCTGCACAAACCACCTAAAAGCATTCTAACAACATAATAAAAACATTGAGCGCATCAAGGCAAATGAGGCAGTGGGAATGTCGTGGATGATTGAGAACAACTGCAGTTCCCTCTTAACGGCGCATGTTTGCTGTGGAACAACAACTTTCATTTACTGAGCTTTGAGAGTAGGCCAGACTTCAGAAGTCAGAATGTGATCGAAATACAAGGCGTTCGGTTTATTCTGCTGCATGCACCAGCCACCTTCAGTGTTATCAAACAAAGTGCTGCAGTTTAGAAGCAGAAATCTGTCCTCCCACAGTGCCCCAGGAATTACGCTTGCAGATGCCATGGAATTCTTACCTTGTCCGCCGTACACGTGAGTGATGGTAATAAGGTGACCTGGAGTAAGAATATGAGGAGAGGGGAGATAGATAGATGATACACACACAGAGTGAGAGAGAGAGTGAGAGAGAGAGAGAGAGAGAGAGACTTATCATGTCATCCATGCTAATCCATCCCAGCAGAGCAGTGACAGCATATTTATCATCAGATCCAGTACACAAGATGACTTATGGCAGACTTCTAGATCATCAATGCTTTAGGACAACATCTTAGAAAGATTAATAAATGCAAGAGATCAACGGGATAAATGGCTAAAATCATGTGTCAATTTAGCACGCTCGTCCCCCCAAATTACCAGTAGCCTGTTGTAATGTGAAAACAAATCTCACTCATTACTGTAATTTAAAATTAATTATATATCATTTAGAACTTTTAAAATGAATGTCTTAAACACACCCTAACTCCCTCATAGACGCACGCAGCCATGACTTTAAAGAATGCAATTAATTCAATATAATTAAAAAAAACTTTAACAGAAAAAAAACAAACAAAAAAAACAAAACTTTTTAACAGAAAACACATGATACGATTAAATTAGATTAAAGTGATAATTCACCCAAAATGAAAATTCTCTCATGATTTACTCACCCTCATGCCATTCCAGATGTGTATGACATTCTTTCTTCTGCTGAACACAAACAAAGATTTATAGAAGAATATCTCAGCTCTGTAGGTCCTTTTAATGCAAGTGAATGGTGACCAATATTTTGAAGCCAAAGAAAATCAAAACAAAATCACAAAGGCAGCATAAAAGTAATCCATATGACTCCAGTTGTTTAATCCATATACACTGATCAGCCACAACATTACAATCACTGACAGGTGAAGTGAATAACATTGATTATCTCGTTACAATGGCACCTGTCAAGTGGTGAGGATATAATAGGAAGCAAGTGAACAGTCAGTTCTTGAATTTCATGTGTTGGAAGCAGGAAAAAAGGGAAAGTGTAAGTATCGAAGTGACTTTGACAAGTTGTTCTCGGTATGGGCACAAATTGCTGAAAACATATGGTAGCAAGGTATCAGAACACACAGTGCATTGCAGCTTGCTGTGTATGGGGCTGCGTAGCCGCAGACCAGTCAGAGTGCCCATGTTGACCCCTGTCCACTGCCGAAATCGTCTACAATGGGCATGTGAGAGTCAGAACTTGCCCATGGAGCAATGGAAGAAGGTGGCCCGGTCTGATAAATCACATTTTCTTTTAGATCATGTGAATGGCCGGGTGCGGCAGCAGGATGCACAAATGGAAGAAATAAGGCTGGTGGAGCCAGTGTGATGCTCTGGGTAATGTTTTGCTGGGGAACTTTGGGTCCTGGCATTCATGTGGAAGTTACTTTGACACACACGCCTCCCTAAATATTGTTGCAGACCACGTACACCCCTTCATGGCAAGAGTATTCACTGATGGCAGTGGCCTCTTTCAGCAGGATAATGCATCCTGCCACACTGAAAAAACTGTTCAGGAATGGTTTGAGGAACATGACAAGAGTTCAAGGGGTTGACTTGGCCTCCAAATTCCCCAGATCTCAATGCATGGAGGCCCCACCTCACAACGTACATGACTTAAAATATCTGCTGCTAACGTCTTTGTGCCACCTTCAGAGGTCTTGTGAAGTCCATGCCTCAATGGGTCAGAGCTGTTTTTGATGGCACGAGGGGGACCTACACGATATTAGGCAGGTGGTTTTAATGTTGTGGCTGATCGTGTATTTAGAAGTGATATGATAAGTGTGGGAGAGAAACAGATAAATATTTTAGTCCTTTTTTACAAAAAATTCTCCTTCCTGCCCAGTAGGTGGCGACATGCATGAATAATGCAAATCGCCAAAAACAAAAGGAGAATGTGGACGTGAAAGTGGAAATTAATAGTAAAAAAGGACTTAAATATTGATCTGTTTCTCACCCACACTTAAATCACTTCTGAAGACATAAATTTCACCACTTGAATCGTATGGATTACTTTTATACTGCCTTTATATGCTTTTTGGAGTTTCAAAGTTCTGGCCACCATTCACTTGCATTGTATGGACCTACAGAGCTGAGATATCTTCTAAACATTTTGTTTGCGTTTTGCAGAAGAAAGAAAGTCAAACACATCTGGGATGGCATGAAGGGGAGTAAATGATGAGAGAATTTCCTTTTTGGGTGTACTATACACCATGGCATTTCATTGCACAATGGCAATAAAGGTATCTTGTATTCCTTTAATTGTCATGAAAATAATATGCAATACAAAAAAATCTTAAAGGGTCAATTTTCATTATCCAAAATATAATTTCTTATTATTGTTTAACCCACACAATCCTTGGCTTTGGACGGACACACACGCGGACACACACACACACACACACGGACACATACACACACGCGGACACACACAAAGACTCACTCTTGATGGCCAGGTTTTCTGACAGCAGGTGTGTGTATTCTTCTTTGCTGAGTTGTGTTGGAAGGCCTCCCAGCATCAGATTCACCTGTACCACTCGATTCCTGCTCTCCTCGATGTAAAACCGTGTCTGGTTCATCTGCCGCAATGAAGTCTAAAAATCACGAGTCAGATTAAACAGAAGCTCTCACAACCAATCACACTGCATGAGTCGATCTCACGAAAACATGTCCAGGTCACATTTCAACAAGAAATCAAAGAGACTGCTTTTTTTAGCATCATTAAGATGTTGCATTGTGAAATTATTTTCTTGACAAATAGGCAGATAAAAAATATACATTTAAAAAAATGATTTATGCAATCTTAATATTCATAAAAACAGTCTTTTTTATCTGTAATACATTTTTTGATTGGGTTGTGAATATTACCCAGACATGCTCTTTACAGTCTGTGAGATTCATCTGTATAGAAGACAAGCAACCATACAACTGTACAAGGCTAAAATGAAACACCCCAAACACATGCATAAGCATCATAAGATTAGTAGATATGCTACTGTATCCTTATCAAGGCACATCACCTTGATTGTTCCCCAAATGCCAAGAAATATCAACATGAATCCACTTACTTTCCTTATCTCCTGCAGTTTGTCCAGTAGAAGCTCCTGACCAGTCAGGACTTGCCGTTGAACTGAAGATGGATGAGAAACATGAGACAGATATAGAAGTTAGCAATATCATAAGAATTTATACACACCTGCACAGTTGCATACAGAGACCCCATGTTGAAAAGGGCTGCATCAAAATCCCTTTAGATAGATATCTACTGAGAAAAGACACAAAACTGGGCCAAAATACATTAATAGGTCACCTAAACAATCAAAATTCATACATCACTTATTCACCCTCATGCCATCTCAGATGGGTATGATTTTATATCTTCTGCAGAACACAACTGAAGATGTTTAGAAGAATTTCTCAAACATCTGTTGGTCCTTACAATGCAAGTGAATGGTGACTACACCTTTGAATATTCAAAAATCCCACAAAGGAAACATAAAAGTGATCCATATTACTCAAGTGGTTTAATCCATTTCATCAGAAAAGATATGCCATTAAAGTCCTTTTTTAAACCATAAATCTCCACTTTCACATTTTGAAAGTGAAAGTGGAGATTTATAATATATAATGACAAATTATTGATCCGTTTCTTTTCATGATAGGTGTGGGAGAGAAACAGATCAATATTTAAGTCCTCCTTTTTTTTTTTACCATGAATCTCTATTTTCACTTTCAAAATGGGAAAGTGTATATTTATATTAAAAGGGAAAGTGGAGATTTATGTAAAAAAAAAAGAAAAGGACTTAAATATTGATCTGTTTCTCACTCATACCTATCATATAGCTTCTGAAGATATGGATTAAACCACTTGGGTCATATGGATTACTTTTGTAAAAATACCACCTTGCTGTCCCAATGGCGGAATACAGCGAAGTGGTGAAGGTATCTGCACATTCGTCATTTTCATGCATGTGTGGCTGTAGTGTCATAATTATCTGATATGGTTAAGAGCGAATCTCACTCCATTAATAATTTAATCTGACTCCAATTTAATTAGACCTCGAATTTAGGTTGAGATTCCAATTATTACTGATCATCAATTGAGATCTTATCTAGAATTGGATAATTGATTATTCTGACTACAGAAAATTCCAATGAACAATGTGCTAAATGTTCTTAAATACCCAAACCACAACCAAACGGAATGACAATAAGAATTTGGGGATGAATAGGTTTGGAAGTCCTGGGGTCACACCTTAACTGCACACAGGAGGTTGGCACGCCCCTAGAATTGGTCAGAATTCCTCTAAATTATCATGTATTTTACAGTTAAGGTAATGAGACCTTCATTCCAGTAACACTGAGACTTTTTCAATTATATGAAACATGAATAGCCAGACATATTTTCTCAGAGATTAAACATTTGCTCTTTGCCTCCCTGGGAAGTTGTGTCCTTTGAACGCAAACATCTTGGTGCCCCGCCTTACACTTTTATGTGGCCTTTATGTGATTTTTGAAGATTCAAAATGTCTGATCACCATTCACTTGCACTGTAAGGATCAACAGATATTTGAGATATTCTTCTAAAAATATTCAATTGAGTTCAGCAGAAGAAAGTTATACAGAATTTTCATTTTTTGGGTGAACTATCACTTTAACTGACATTTATATTAACCGTCTTTGAGTTGTTGTATTAAATTGGTTTAAATGGCTGACAACATGAAATGAAAAAAATATATAATAATACAGGACAGATCAGTGTTTTAAAACCCTTTGACCAATGCTGAAAGCCACATGGTAAGGTTAGGTAAATGTGGCTTTTAAATTAAAACGTTTTAATCTCTCATCCCAGCAATATCCGGCACAGAACATGTAAGAATTACAAGAGTACAAGCTCCGAGCATCATCACCTGAAGTTTCCAGTACAAGTGATCTTACCTTGTTTGCTGCTCATGTAAACTTCTACAATGTTGAAGTCAGCAGGGTTTTCATTCTAAAGAGATTTACAGAAACTAGAAGGATTAACACTACTTACTTCGAGCAAACATTTAGCATTTTCAAAAGAAAATGTGAGTGGTGCTAGCATGCACAAATCGTTGAGGTATGAGATGGCCCACTTGTATATATATATATATGACGAAATTGTATCACTATATATGACAACTTAAGACCCAACTTACAGTTAAAAGACCTAAAAACCTTTTTGATAGAAGTATTGCAATGCTCAATATGGCTGCTGTAGGAATGGTCAATAAAGCCAGTCATCTTTTTGTTTGTTTACTCTAGAACATGATTGCGCATTTGCGGGAACATCCTGAAAAATAGCATTTTTATGTGCTAAAAAAGCACATGTTATACAATTGCTAATTGCATATTAATGTGAGGTTGTATTGTTCATTTGAATTTTTTTATTGTCAATCAGTTTGAGTTTTTACGTGTTCCCCATTTAAGTAGAAAGGAGCTGTGACTGAAAATAGCTGCCCAGAAGCATTACAAATATGGCCGTCAACTGACCTGACTGGCCTTTATAGGACTTTAATAAAAACCTTTTGTTGTTGTTTACTGGTTAGGTCCCCCCTTCAATATAAATGTATGTGATTTTTTTTGCCAGCTGAAAATCGTGAGTCCGATAGTGAAGAAAAGTAATAACACACCTCAACAAGTCACATGATTTGAGGTATCATGTCTGATGCACATATAGATTGGGACAAGTTAAGCATAAAGTGTAAATCTTTTTAAACAAAAACTTGTTCATATGTCCAACCCTAAGTGTGAACAATGGTGAGAGGGATGACTGCAAGATCCACTAATAACTCTCAATTATGTTTCGGATGTATTATAATTCCAAGTTACCTGTTTTCCAAGTTGTGGAAGCACTTCCTTTATCACTGTATCTACTGTGCTGTTTTTCCCAGCAGTAACGGAGATGTAGGCAACTCCAACCCTGACAAAACAAACACACACAAAATTCAAATACTTTCTATTTCCAAGTTAACTTTCCAGTCTTTTGTGATGATTTAAAAAAATCATTCAAATTACGACCTATTCAATAATGAATCATTAAAACCAATTTGATTTGATGAAAAGAAGTGAACAAAAGAATTCAAAAGAACAATTCTCTCACTAATTTTACATCACTGGGATTTGAGAGCAAGCTCTACTCTACAAAAGAGCCATTTTTGATGATATTTTAAAACAAGTTAAAACGTACACTCACCTAAAGGATTATTAGGAATACCTGTTCAATTTTTCATTAATGCAATTATCTAATCAACCAATCACATGGCAGTTGCTTCAATGCATTTAGGGGTGTGGTCCTGGTCAAGACAATCTCCTGAACTCCAAACTGAATGTCAGAATGGGAAAGAAAGGTGATTTAAGCAATTTTGAGCGTGGCATGGTTGTTGGTGCCAGACGGGCCGGTCTGAGTATTTCACAATCTGCTCAGTTACTGGGATTTTCACGCACAACCATTTCTAGGGTTTACAAAGAATGGTGTGAAAAGGGAAAAACATCCAGTATGCGGCAGTCCTGTGGGTGAAAATGCCTTGTTGATGCTAGAGGTCAGAGGAGAATGGGCCGACTGATTCAAGCTGATAGATGAGCAACTTTGCCTGAAATAACCACTCGTTACAACCGAGGTATGCAGCAAAGCATTTGGGAAGCCACAACACGCACAACCTTAAGGCGGATGGGCTACAACAGCAGAAGACCCCACCGGGTACCACTCATCTCCACTACAAATAGGAAAAAGAGGCTACAATTTGCAAGAGCTCACCAAAATTGGACAGTTGAAGACTGGAAAAATGTTGCCTGGTCTGATGAGTCTCGATTTCTGTTGAGACATTCAGATGGTAGAGTCAGAATTTTGCGTAAACAGAATGAGAACATGGATCCATCATGCCTTGTTACCACTGTGCAGGCTGGTGGTGGTGGTGTAATGTGTGGAGGATGTTTTCTTGGCACACTTTAGGCCCCTTAGTGCCAATTGGGCATCGTTTAAATGCCACGGCCTACCTGAGCATTGTTTCTGACCATGTCCATCCCTTAATAGCCACCATGTACCCATCCTCTGATGGCTACTTCCAGCAGGATAATGCACCATGTCACAAAGCTCGAATCATTTCAAATTGGTTTCTTGAACATGACAATGAGTTCACTGTACTAAAATGGCCCCCACAGTCACCAGATCTCAACCCAATAGAGCATCTTTGGGATGTGGTGGAACGGGAGCTTCGTGCCCTGGATGTGCATCCCACAAATCTCCATCAACTGCAAGATGCTATCCTATCAATATGGGCCAACATTTCTAAAGAATGCTTTCAGCACCTTGTTCAATCAATGCCACGTAGAATTAAAGCAGTTCTGAAGGCGAAAGGGGGTCAAACACAGTATTAGTATGGTGTTCCAAATAATCCTTTAGATGAGTGTATATTCGCTTTAAAAAATTCTATAACTTTTGAGATTTCAGAATTTCCATGACCTGGAAAGCAGGGCCTTGAAAACTCTATCATAAAATGATCTGATATTTCCAGGTTTTCCATGACCATAGGAACCGAGCTCATTAACTCATCATTTGAAAATGTAAAGCATCAAACATTTTTCCATCTCGTGATTTACAAGCGGTTTGGCAACATATAACTTGCACGCTGGTCTGCCACTGAAACTTCAGAGCATGATTTGATTTACTGTGGTCAAATATTATATAAGAACATTAGCGCTTGATTGTGGCATTAACGGAGTAATCCTGACTCAATCCCTCCCTGACTCATTCGAAAATGCATTCATAAAACAAAGGCAACCAAAAATGCTTTATTATTCCCCGATCCACATTAACAAAACAAAACGCCCCATCTAATGGAAATGTCAAGCACATGAGTGCCACGGTTCCTTTTTTCATTATCTTTAAGGGTTTCCTGAGGAGCGGCTGCCGGCCCTGCGAGTACATCAGCATATGCACTGCTAAAACTCATTTTCTGTCTCAGTATTTTTCTTTAAAATATTTTTTTTACCATTCTGTGTAAACTCTTGAGACTGATCAGGAGATCAGCAGTTACAGAAATACTCAATCCAGTCCGTCTAACACCAACAATCATGCCACGGCCATTCTGATGGTTGAAGTGAACATTAACTTAAGCTCCTGACCCGTACCTCCGGGTACGAAAAATGACAATTGTCTATCCCTTGCATTGTTTGAAAATGATTTATGATTTGTTTGGAGAAGTAAGGAGAGGCTTCGCATTAAACCCTTTGTTTTGTAAACAGTGAGATTGCACTCATTTTCTGACCGTCTATGCCAAAATGGGGGGGGGGGGGTTAAATCATGATAGGGTTCCCCAGCCTGAGGCAAAGGAGGGAGGAGTGTGACGAGGAGGAGGGCGGGGCAGCCCTCAATCAGGCTAATCAGCCAAGGTAAGGGATAAGGCCGAGCCGGATGCGGCAGTTCAGGAGAGAGAGAGCCACACGCAGCTGCCGTGTGTGTGTTTGTGTCTTTTAGTTTACATTTTCATTAAAATAATACTTTGATGCTTCTTCTAGTTCCAGCCTTCTCCTTGCCTATACTTTATGCTGTTACAGGTGTGTTTGCTGACTTTTTAGAGACATATATATCCATTTCAATAAATAATCCTAACTAGGCTATATTTGGAATGTGTTCTGTTGTCTAATATCTTTTTTCTAATATTGTACTTCAAGCTTGTGAGACTTCAACAGGTCTCATTTAATTTTGAGTTGGATATTCATAACTTGCAAATCAGTGTAATATTAATACTAAACCAGAAGCATTGTATGTTTATGATGTAGATTCAAAAGAATCAGCTCTTAAGAGTCATCCTTTCGGGAATTGTACTGTTTCAGAATCGCTGTATGTTTCCTGCTGTAGATTCAAAAGAACCAGCTCATCTAAATCGTTATTTCGGAAATCTGACCATACCGGAAGCACAGTCTGTTCAGAAGAGTCTGTTTTTTTGACCCAGTAGAGGGCAGTGTTGCTGCAGAAATGCGCTGCTGTAAACACTATCAGAGTTTTTCAGTACTGTGTTCCAGCCGCATCTGCAGAAATCCACGCAGTGGATCTTTTATGTGTACTTGCTTGTGCATCGACATATTCAAGACAGTTGGACAACATAAAACATGGTGGCAAAACATGACACAATATAAGCAGAAGTAGTGCTCACTTGAGCCAGCCAGGGTAGACCTTCAATACTTCTGTTTCTCTGGGTTTCATTCTGAGCACCCAAGAATCAGGAACACTGTCCTTAAAAACAGGCTTGTTGTCCGGGGTCCCATTACGGTTGATTATGTCATCTGTAAACAGTTCCTGTTGGCCGTAACTCTGGAGCTCATAATCTTGCGGCTCATCTGAGATGTAAAACGTTCTAAGTGCTGCTTCCTGTCAGAACAGAAATTTGAATGGGCAATTTCATTAAGCAACTGAATTACTTTCACACATGGTATTTCAAGCATCTTTTTCCTAACCACCCACAATCCATTTTAACTAGTGTTTCATTAAATGAATAATCCAAATTTGGAAAAATGTACAGATTTTACTCTTATGGAATGAAATTGGTACTTTTATTCACCAAAGCGTCATTCAACTGATCACAATGTATAGTCAGGACATTAATAATGTGAAAAATTACGATTACAATTAAAGAAAAATTTTCTAAAACTATTTCAAAGTGTTCTCATCAAAAAATCCTCCATGTGCAGCAATGACAGCTTTGTAGATCCTTGATATTCTAGCTGTCAGTTTGTCCAGATACTCTGGTGACATTTCACCCCATGCTTCTTGTAGCACTTGCCATAGATGTGACTGTCTTGTCGGGCACTTCTCACGCATCTTACAGTCTAGCTGATCCCACAAAAACTCAATGGGGATAAGATCCATAACACTCTTTTCTAATTATCTGTTGTCCAATGTCTGTGTTTCTGTGCCCACTCTAACATTTTCTTTTTGTTTTTCTGTTTCAAAAGTGGCTTTTTCTTTGCAATTCTTCCCATAAGGCCTGCACCCCTGAGTCTTCTCTTTACTGTTGAACATGAAACTGGTGTTCAGCGGGTAGAATTCAATGAAGCTGTCAGCTGAGGACATGTGAGGCGTCTATTTCTCAAACTAGAGACTCTGATGTACTTATCCTCTTGTTTAGTTGTACATCTGGTCTTCCACATCTCTTTCTGTCCTTGTTAGAGACAGTTGTCCTTTGTCTAGAAAAAAACTGTAGCGTTTATCTTTGTATGAAATATAAAGTTTTTTGGGCAATTTCAAGCATTGTGTAGCCTTCCATCCTCAAAACAATGATTGATTGACGAGTTTCTAGAGAACGCTGTTTCTTTTTTGCCATTTTTGACCTAATATTGACCTTAAGACATGCCAGTCTATTGCATAATGTGGCAACTCAAAAACAAACACAAACACAATGTTAAGCTTAATTTAACAAACCAATTAGCTTTAGGAACATTTGATATAATGGCAAGTGATTTTCTAGTACCAAATTAGCAATTTAGCATGATTACTCAAGGATAATGTTTGTGTGAGTGATGGCTGCTAGAAAGGGGGTCTGTCTAGATTTGGTGATGGTGCTGTTTTTTACATCAGCAATGTTCTGACTATACTTTGTGATCAGTTGAATCCCACTTTGGTGAATTAAAGTACCAATTTCCTTCCAAAACAGCAAAATCTGTACATTATTTCAAACTTTTGGCCACCAGTGTATATTCAGTGTTTGCAAATAAGAAAGTGAAATTAAACAATGCTATCAGCGAAAGGTATGCACTTTTAACATTTATTCCTTAAAACTTACTAGTTTCTATTTTTATGTTAACAGTACTTAATTTTACTTTTTAGTAAGTATTCCAACAATGGCTATTTTCATTTTCAACTTTACTTGTATTAATCCTTTGCAACTAGTCACTATCAACTAATGACAAGTAACTGTTCCATTGCAAATGCTTGCCATTGAATTCTATGGGAATCTGTGGTACACATTTACACTATTCACTTCTGACTAAGTGTTATAAGTATTCTAATAGTAACTAGTATCTCTTTTTAATTTTAATAGTAACTATTCATTAGATACTAATACTAATTCCAATAGTGACTAGCATCTATATCAGTTTTACTAGTGCTTATTTATTAGATAATAGTTCTTATTTATAATACACTAGTTTCTATTTAATTTGTTCCTAGTAATATTTTTAATTTTACTTGTAGGAATTTTAATTAAACAATACAGTAGCCATTCTGACTAGTCATTACATTTCGACAAGTAAAAAAGCAGTTGAAAATAGTGAAATAAGAAATGTTACCAAAAATAATTGGAAATTAGATTGTTTAAATACAGTAGGTATCCAACCAGAATGACCCTTACTATCGCAGGGATTAACACAGCGGAAAATGTCAATTCTCACACACGAGACTCAAAATCACCACCAGGAGGTGCAAAGGAATACATTTGGCACTGTTGTTTAGCGTGAAGGAAGTGATTTATAATGATTAAAATAGTTAATATTATTATTTGTACTGTACTTTTAAAATGTTGATGTATAGAAGGCGATCGAACAATGCAAAATGAATGGCAGCATTAAAGTTATAGCTTAGTCATCTCATAAACTGATATATAAAAAAAATACTTTAATGTCAGATTTTTTCAACAAATGAAAACTGTTGCTTCATAGATATTAAATTGTGAACATTATCAATTTGATTTGTTAGCCTTAATGAAAAAAAACACCAACAGCCATGCATTTAATTAATGGCATTAACCATGTTATAACTGACCCAGCTTGTTAGTGATAGAC